>NC_091753.1:36903835-37196335 GCF_043380555.1 Nothobranchius furzeri | reverse complement strand
CTTTGAGTGACGAGGAAACTAAAGCGCAAACAAACGCGGTCACCATCTCTTCCGAACTGGGAAACACGTTGTTGTTTTCACGGACACCAGAACAAGAAGAACCGGAAATGACGCATTTGTTGTGCATATTGCGTCTGGACGTAGTCCATACGTCCTGACGCTACCCCAACGTCCGCATTTAAATCGGGTTATGCAAGTTAGAGGTAACTCTTTCTATTTATGCTTGTAAACGAGTTATTCTGATCAACTCAGACACCCGAATACCGACCTTAACCCGATCATAACCCAGATATTGGCTGCATGTAAACGTAGTCTATGACACAAAAACCAAAGCAAGGCAAGTCAGACATTTGGAGGAGTTTCTCCGATTGTGTTAATATTTCTCATTCAGGTCTCTCTTAGAATAGCGACCTCGATGACTGCCTGATTAGAGAGGAGAATAGAATATGAAACGGCCTTGATTTCATTAACCCTTTAAGCACCACACAGTAGCTGCTTTATGTTTTTTTTTTAAGAATTTTATAGTTTAAGTAGGGAGGAGTTATTTGAAATCGCATGCGCCAGGTGTCACCGGTGATGGTGATGCATAGGCGTTAAAGGGTTAAAACAAAATGAAAACAAAGTGCGTCAAACCTGACCAGTGTGTTCAAAGACGTGCAGGATCCGATCAATTTGTTTTCCCCTCATTTACAGTCACGGAGATAACGGTGCAGTGCGCGGCTCTGGTGGTAATCAAGAAACATTTTATCTCTTTCCAACAATTTTCACAAGAAAACAAAAGTTAAAAGCAGGGCTTGTGTTGTGTTGACCGGATAGTTCCCATATTTGACCGTTTATTTTGACAGAGAAAGAATAGAATGAATTACCCTGACGCACGCAGACGAACTGACATTTTATTCGTTATGCACATCGCAGATGTAGCAAAATCACCCAAGAAAAGATTCCCATCTGAACATCTGAGCTGGACACTGCTCAGCGCAGCTCGCTGTCAGCACGTAAGTCAGGTGCACAGCGAGCTGAAGATGTGGAGAGGGGCTTGGAGCGCGTCGCAGAACCAGAGCGTATGCAGGAAGGTTCCTCCCACTGAAACAAGTGTTTTCCAAACCCTGTCTCTCAGAGAGACTTGTCACTTAGAAAATGTTCCGATTATGAAACTTTGGCTGAATAGTGCTTATTCCTGTCTCCAGTGTGGCGACACATCCCTGAGCCTGTCTGAGGAGAAGCCCAGAATCTCACTCTTCAGCTCAGAAAGCGCCTATATGATTACGCATTAAGCGTGACCTGTCAACCCGGTCTTAAGACTGGGTTGGAACTGTTCAGGTTTACGCAGACAATCTTTACATTTATAATTAACATACAGATATAAAATTAATTCAGTAAAATATAAAGCATTTTATTCAAATATCCATTCATTATTTTACAAGCACCGAGAGCCGCATCAGATGGATGGAAGAGCCGCGGGTTGCCGACCCCTGGTATAGCCTATAAAATGACATGTTTTCTCCAGGACCAGAGAGGATACAAACGCAATACATCTCTTTTATTGTGAGGTAATAATTTCTCCGAGTTTTGCGGTTGCGGGCGGGAGTAGACATGCACACTGCGGGTGCGGGCGGGAGTGTAACACACACTTTGCGGGTGCGGGCGGTAATGGTCATAAATTCAGCGGGAGCAGGCAGGAGCGGGATGAAGAAAACAGTCCCGCGCAGGGCTCTACTCAGAGTCTCTGGTTGCTCTTTTATGGGGATTATTTTCGGGCTTCTGTCGCAGAAGCCCACGCATTACAAACTCTTAACTTTTTCAACAGAATCGCTCGTAATGGAGTATTTAATACCATTGTGTTAGCAGAGTTCCATTTACCCAGCGGTTGGTCCAAGACTCCCAAACGAATCTCCAGGATTAAAAGGAGGAAATAAATCCATAAACAGAGCGTCTGTTTCACGGGCCTTCACTGGTGGTGACACACACTGATTGCGGCCACTAAACACCAATGCTCCCTTTTACTGGTCATTTTACGGGGTCAAAGTTTAACTTCCTCTACAGGTACTTTTCAGAATAAAAGCATATATGTATATACACACACATTCTTATTTACATATTTACATAGATGCATAACATAACAGAGCACATTAGAAAAAAACCGGAACCAGAACAACATTTCTCACCCGTTGAGCTCACCTTCAAAATAAAACGTTAACCCTCTACTTTACTATTAAAACCCTTACAATACGTTTGAGGTAATTTGGCCACCCTGGCTATCCGCAGATGTTTCCCAATTACACAGGGGAGGGAGGGGTTTGGCTTGTCTCCGCACGAGCAGAATGGATAAACAAAACTCTGTTGGCATTGAACGTCCCCACATAATTAAAAACCAGGATGCTAAATGCAAAGTTTAGAGCAGCACATTTACCCAGAGGCTCTCAGATAGAGCAAACTTGTGAGAATACACATAATAACCGCTTAGAGACGGAGCAGCATGTCCATAGCATAGCGGCTAATTGCTAGCATAGCAGTTTGACCAGTTATATCGATATAAAGTCCTCTTATATCTTGTTTAAAAATTATAACGATATTTTAAAAATGTTGACATATCGCCCAGCCTTACTATGAAAGATATGCGTATAGGCTGTGCAAAAGGTTTAATCACGTATCCTGAGTGTTCCTTTCATTGCGCTGGTTGAAGTGAGCTGATGGGACGCCAGCAGGAGAACGTGTTTTTTTGGGCGGGGCCACATGAGGAATGGCGAGGGCGGGGCAGGGTGGGGGACTGGCGCTGATTGGCTTGGAACCCGTTGAAGACTGCTTGCAGTTCTAGTTTTACTGTTGTAATTTTAAAATAACTTAGGTTTTAATATGTCCAGCACTTTGGGCGACATCGTTGTATTTAAATTGTTCTATAAATAAACATGACTTGAAACCAAGATTTCCCTGCAGCTATTCCTCATACACAATATCAAGTCATGACAATGATTTTAGTTTTGCCCCCTGCTGTAATAGTATTGTGTTTGAATAGGTAGAAGTGGCGGCTTGTCCATAGGGGACGCTAGGGCGCCACCCCACCAGTCTCAGAGGAAGAAGATAGGAATCAGAAAATATATTAAAAAACATGAAAATTAAAATAAATGACCTATACATCACAGCTGTGTATAATCTGCATGTCAGTGTAGTTAAAAAATGTTCTCTCACATTTTTACCCTTACCGAATCGTCTTGTGACATATTTCCTGTTACTTTTCGGGCGCAGCAATCTTTACCATAGACATACGCTACAACAGGCACATGCGCGCTGGATCCCTCTCCAATACAAAGAATAGGAGAGCCTTTGGAAGCAGGGATTTGTGACAGAAACTGGTCTCAACTGAGCTCAGGATGTTCACCTGGAACTGGAAGCTCTCCACTGTTCACCGTTCTTTTGTTTTAGATTAGGCTTGGGCGGTATTACGGTATTACCGTATACACGTGGTATTACAAAATAGCGACGGTGTCAGTTCCAATACAGTCATGAAAAACAGCTGTGCGACTGACCAGTTCCTCTATCCTCCCCATACTCCAGCTCTGCAGGGAGAGCGTGTTGGCTGTGTCAGAAAACGACCTCCAGCTTACAAAGTCAATAAAAACCACAATTCTAAAAAAGCTGGAGGCCAAGTATGAATCTGATTCAGTGCGCAAATAAATGCGAAAATGCCTCCTCGCTACCGTGGCAGATATGAGCTTGATGACAAGGCACTGGCTGAAATCAAAGCTGAATTACAGGCTGAGATCGTGAGCTTAGAGGGGCAAGCAGCACCAGAAGCAGTGGCCATCCGAACCATAGAGGAACGAGCACAACCTGAACCCCCACGCAAAAAGATGTCTCTGGGGGCTCTCCTGCAAAAACGAGCCGCTGACGCTGCGCCGGAGGGTCCCGTCAGCGCAGAGCAGCGAGCTGGAGCTGAAATAACAGCGTAATGTTTGGAACCTGTAATTCAAGGGGACGAAGTCCCTCTTCTCTGGTGGAAATATGCTGGCAGTCCTTTTCCCCAGATGTCACGACTGGCCCGGAGGTATCTATGTATTTGTGCCACCAGCTCACCATCGGAGCGGGTTTTCAGCACCGCAGGTAAAGTTGTTGGTCCACAACATGCAAACTTGAACCCAGAAAAAGTAAACATGCTGGTTTTTCTGGCGAGAAATCTTAACTAGATTTGCTGCAACATGCCGTAATGTTCACACTCCTGTGTGTGTGTGTGTGTGTGTGTGTGTGTGTGTGTGTGTGTGCGTGCGCGCGTGTGGCCGTGTGACGGAGTTTACTTTTTATAATTTTAATGCAGTTGTTTTGGTTGCAATAACTTTATAATTTCAATGTTTATGGTTATTCAACTCTTGCTGACTGTTACGGGCCTATTTTCACTGTTTCATGCTGCTCGTTAAGTTGTTCACTTGATTTGCGCACAACAGCTGTCCTGGGTTTTTATGTTGATTTATTTCTGTTGGACTGTTGACTCTTTGCACTTGTTTATAAGCTGTGTTTTTTGTGTTAATAAATGTTGTTAATAGTATGTGAGTTGCGTTGTTTTTTTTTAGTAATTGGTATTCAGATTCAGAAAGGTGAAGGTCCACTTGAGGCTTACGTCATACTTTTTAAGTATTCACAGTAATACCGTATACCGGGGTAAAATTAAGTGGAAGTTAGACGGTATTCAAATTTGGATACCGCCCAAGCCTATTTTAGATCACTGTTCTTTGTTTTATAGCAGCTGAATACACCTTGTGGAATTTTTTTTAATCACAGAGCATCGGAAAATGATGGAATGTGGTGTCGGAGACTTGAAAACATTCTCCAGAAGGTAAAAAATCCCCAAACATTTGGGAATCAGCTCAGTGTGACGTTGGGACATTGGATTACATGAACCGAGTAGATGTTTTTTTTACTATAACACGGATTATTAATACCATAAACTTGTAACGGTAAGACTGAATTTACACTTTTGATGAAATTAGCTTTGTTTTGCATTTCGTTTAGCAGCTTATTGTCATTGGGTGTTGTTGAGGTAAAAACGTGGATTCTATCGTTTAGATGGGCTAGAAATATCCCATTAAGTATGTATGCAGTTTGCATATATCAGTGAATATTAAGCATGTTTTTGGAAAAACTTTGTTAGAAGTGCTCATGGACCTGGTATCAGGTTTGTTCGGTTAAATTGGTGACGCACGAGAATGGTAATTTGGCGTCCCTTAGTGGTGATGTGTGGTTAGCACATCTGAAAACAGACTTGCAAAAATGTGCCCCACCAAAAAACAATAAAGAAATTCACCAGCTGACACTGATCAAAGGCCTGAGCTGTTCAGAAGCCAGATAGATCCATTCCAGCTAAAGGAGCCTGCTGACATTCACATCCAAAGCAAAACAACAAACGAACAGATGAGTAGTGGGTTGATGTGAATGCATTTATGTAATCCTTTGATCGTAGAAGAACTGTAAATGTGAAGCAGATGAGTGGAAATGTACATTTAGGACACTCCTTAAGGAGACAAAGACCAGCACATCTGAACCTAAGACATAAAATTATACATGAATCAGTGACGGGGGCTCGTTAGACTGTTTGAGGTTAGTGCTCCGAGGCCTTTATACAAGACCAAGTGTAGAAATATCCACAACCAGCTCAGTGGCCTAGTGGTAGAGTGTCCGCCCTGAGACTGGGAGATCAGGGGTTCAATTCCTGGTCGGGTCATACCAAAGACTTTGAAAAAATGGGACCAAATGCCTCCCTGCCTGACACTCAGCATTAAGGGGTTGGATTGGGGGGGTTAAACCACCAAATGGTTCCCGAGCGCGGCTGTGTCTGCAGCTCACCGCTCCCCCAGGGGATGGGTCAAATGCGGAGAACAAATTTCGCACACACATCAGTGTGTGTGACAACTAATGGGACTTTAACTTTAACAACAGAATGACACATGTCAGAGCTGTTGTTTACGGTTTCCCACTAATGTTTTCACTGTAAAAGTGGGACTGGGATGGCACAATTAGAGCTGTAAATATTAACAGTCCCACATGAGGAAGGAAAGAGCACCTCCTGAGAGTGCTGCAAAAACCAAGGGCTGGCGTGCATTTTCTCTCCACTCCTGGGACAGTTAATGAGGGAGGGGTTAATCTTCAGCAGCTACATACCAGCGTCCGGTGTTTGCTCTCCTCCCTGTAAACAACATCCACTTCCCAACACGGCGTGCATGTGTGGGAGTGTTGTTGTGAGTGGTCTGTGCCACCAGACTCACCCACACCTTTCCACAGGGCTCAGCCTCATGCTGGGCTAAAGGATAATGTAGCTGGTGTTGGCCCGTAGCTCATTCATTAAAACCAGCACTGCTCCATTCCTATTTTTTCCTCGCTTCATATGAGATGGGCTATTTTGTGTAAACATGCTCATAAAGTGCTATTGTGAGTGGGGTTAAAGACACAATTAAAGGGCTATTGTGCCCAAAATAAACTGAGTGGATAATCTGCTCATGTGACTCATTTCAAGACAAACAGTTAAAGGCTGGCTCGCTAGTGTGACCACAAACACTCACAGGAGGAATGTTTCTTCAGTCTTTTGTTGCATCTCACGATGGAAGCTAAAATCAATGGAAAAGGCTGTTAAGATGGCAGCCGTACCAGACTTGGTTTCGTTGATCGTTAAAGCTTGTGTTTGACTCGACAGGTCAGAGCGTCCGCATTAAACCTGTTAAATGGGAAACAAGAGCCGAGCGAACTAAGACAAGCTTATCTGAAGTTTTAGGCCTTTAAAAGGTCGCCGGCAGAGATTTAGCTGTAAAAGCAACCAACAAAGATTTCACCACCCAAGTTAAATGTCATAAAATGTGAAGCATCCAGTAAGAGCTGCACATCACCGACACTGTGTCTGAGTCAAACAATCTTGTTCTTTAGAGTTGAACCCAAGATCTCATAGGAGTCCTTCAGTCAAACAGACTCAAGCATCTCCTGAGTGTATCTAAACAGTTTAGATCTCTTGTGTCCCAAGAAGGAAGGATGAGGAGTTTTCCCATTATACAAAACCAAGTTAAGACATTTTCCATACGTGTGCTATTTACACCTGAAAGAAAACTGCACAGAAAACTAAAAGCCTAGCACTCCTTCAGGGAACTCGAGCCAGACTTGTAAACTACGATCTTGTGTTGAGAAAATATTGTTGTTTTAGTCCAGTTCAGTCAAACTTGGTAACATTCGGAGTTTGAAATGACCCTACTGACATCACATCAAAATGTTGCTCAATAGTCAAAAATTTGAGTCAGTTGTTGCCTTTTTCTGTATTTACTGCTATGATCTGATTTCGTAACAATGCACGCACACACACACACACACACACACACACACACACACACACACACACACACACACACACACACACACACACACACACACACACACACACACACACACACACACACACACACACACACACACACACACACACACACACACACAGGCCTCTTCCTCACCTTAAGTATCATCTCTGCACGAGTCATGCCTTTTACCACTATCTTGGTGTAGCTGGCAGGCGCCTTGCGGAGCACCTGGGAGCCTATGGACGGCAGATCCAATAGGACAGTCTTCAGAGAATGAGTGTCCAGGAGGAGCTGGTGGAAGAGAAAACACACGCACACACGCGCGCGCTCACTGGACAGAACGTTCTTTCAGATAGATCAGACAGAACTGATCTTACCTGTTCGGCTCCCACCATGCTGATGGGTTTACATCTAAATAGGTGGTTGATAAATTTGGGGACGAACGAACTAAAAGAAAAAAAGAAAAATCAATTAAGTTCACCTGAAGAACTTAAAAAATCAGATTCACTTATGAATTTGCCCTTTACTTTGTGAACTTGATGCAAAACTGTGTGAAGTATTTGCGTGTGGAGGCAAGGTTGTCCCTGATGATTGGCACATTTTGTTTAATGTGCATGATGATTGAGGTCACATAAGGACTCTGGTCACCCACATGCTCCACATTCTGCCACGGCATCTGCAGGGTAAAAGGTCAGATGGAGATATTTGTAATGGTGTGGCTTACAGTGTGTGACAATCCCTTTAAACTAATAACGCAGCCAAACAAAGACATCTTTTTCTTGGTGGGAAACAGAGTCACAAAACCGCCGGAAATGCAGTGGCGTAACTTCTTCTGACACCAGAGTTATGAGCAAAAATGTTTATTTGACTTTTAATAAAAGGCAGATGTATTTGATTTAATGCCATTAAGTGAGATGAGAGTCTGACTGTTCTCAACCTTGCTCATAGCATTTAGAGCGGGATCGCAGGCAGCATCCAGATCTTGAACCAGCAGCTGGATGCTGTTGGAGATGACTCTGAAAGGAGACCAAGAAAACATAACAGAACGATAGGCTGAGTATGTTAGGAACACAAAGCACTCGACCGCAGCCGTCACTCACGTGCTAAAAGTATCCATCTCTCCAGTCAAATTTATTCTCTCCACCAACACTTTATCCACTTTCTCCTTCAGCTTCTCTTCCAGCTGGAACATGTATAAACAACGTTCTGTAAGAGCATCTTTCATCACCAACTTCACATTCCTGTATTTGTTCAGCATTAAAGGTGTTGTTAGATCGGTTTAAAACATTTTGTACGACCCAGCTTGTGCACAAACCTGCTGTGTGGTGGCCAGACAGTATTCAGCCGTGCTAAGGATACTACAGATCAGACAGAGCTCATCCACGGTAAACTTTGCTGCCTCACAGACTTCTTTTTCCTTCAGCAGACTGGTGATGGTAAGACCCCCACTGTTGCTGTTCGACCTGGACAGGAGGCAGAAAAAACGAGAGAAGAGTAAAAGTTTCAGTTATAAAGGAGAAAAGTAAAACCTAAAATATTAAGTAGCTGTAAAAAAAACCATGTCTGTCTACTAGACTGATTGACCTCAAATACACAGGGACACAATGAAAAGTACCGATTTTGACAGCTGTGTTCTTTGTATTCAGAAAAGAAGTTCAGCTAAACTAACAAGAGTCTGTTATTGTTGAGCTGAATGTGATTCAAAGCCAACATTTCTAAGTTCTCACAGAACCAGAGCTCACTGAATAAAGCAGAGATACAAAAACATCGATCAGCTCTACTAGGGGGGTCTAACTGCAGTCTGATACAGACACACCATCACACTGGTTTAAATGGTCAAACTAGAGGTTGACTGGTGGGGCTTTTTCATGGCTTTAGAGGTCTGAGCAGTCACGGACAAAAATGCGGAGCAATTTACTTTCTGTTTTGTTTTAGCACAACTGCTCTACTTAAACATTTAACAATCAGGAAATCATGAACAATTAAGATAACCGTAAAGATCAGCAAATATTAGCAGATTTAAAAACTACATAGGTCATGTAAACAAGCTTCAAACGTTTTGCAAATATTTAACCTGCAAAGTGAGCTTCAGAGGCTGAAAGATGGCGTAAAACGCTTGTTCCGGTTAGTTCTAATGATGACTTGTGTGAGAACTTAGCATCAGTGATAGTCGGGGGTTTCAAAAAGGGTGTTTTCTACAAAAAGTTGTTAATGAAGGAGTTGATCTGTTGATAGCCGAGTCAGTACATGTTCAGTGGTCTCTAGTAGGAATGAAGGCCGTGTAAGTTGACTTGTAACTAACCCTAACCACGAAAGAAATGATTATGTCAATAATTAAAAACATAGCAGCTGCGGTGTGCAGTAAGCTCACTAAAATCAAGGCATTGCAATAAATCGATTACAAAACCATGAATATATTTATTTAGCACTGACATAACAACAATGCACAAAATAAATTAAAACAAGATTAAATGTTTCACTACTGGGAAGGACAGTAAAATTAACCCTTTATGCACAAAAGTCCCAATGTTGCGTTTAAAGGGACTGTAAGGAAGTTTGACAGCCAATGTATAGAAATAATAAATATCTTCTTCATACATTCTCCTGCAATGCCCTGGTCCTGTAGAATGAGCCCTGGCATTTTTACTGTGATTGCCTGTTTTTCTGTAAAATCACAGAAAAAGAGAGCTGCTCGGGTCGAGCAGGCTGCTTCATGCGCGTTCACGCTCAGGCATAGCCCGTAGCATTTGCTATCCGTAGCTTTAGCAGCAGAGAGAGAGGTAGTGCTCACTCAGCGACTTTGTCGCTGTTCCTAACGCCTAGTGACGAACCTAGCTACTTACTCTTAGCTACTTTCTGTAGAACTTTCTTCTAGATATGTCCTGCAAATTAGCAACAAAATAGCCATTTTCGCTTCGAACTGTTCTTTGGATTGACGTTGTTTCAGCTGTCATCCAGGATATAAATGTTACAGATAGATTGAACATCATTGGCGCTTTAGCTTACCTAGTAAGGTGTCTGTCTCTCATGCAGAAGACCTGAGTTCGACTCCAGTTGTGGACATAATTTGTCATTTTGAGTTTCTTTTTTACATTAATGATATAGTTTTTTACAATAATAAGACGCTCAAATTTTTAGTTGAGACTCACCAAAAGGCATTGAATTCACGGATAAAAAAGATATGGGTTCAACTTTCATTTTGGAAAAATTTTTCAAGCAAGGGAAGGGAATGATCTGAGCATGCAGGAGAACTAACCCATCTTAAACCTTTGCCGGCTGTGCTGAAGAGAAAGGTACAGAACCAAATTATTTAATTAATTAGCTGCGTGTTCCCCCCCACACACACACGTTCGGCTGGCCGACGAGAAAGTGCGGCTGCAGAGACAGAGGCACATTATTTTTATTAATTTGCTGTGCTCTTCTGTCCTTCGGGCCACCCAACCACCCACACCCCCACACCCACACCCACCCACACCCACCCACACCCACACACACACACACACACACACACACACACACACACACACACATACACACACACACACACACACACACACACACGACTGTCTCAGCTGTTATTTTCGTTAAGGAGTGTGCACGTACAGCGTGCACACCTCATGCATGATCTTACTTTTGAAGCTGCAGTTACGCGTTAGGCCTGAGTGGTGATTGTGAGCATAAAAACTTCAAACTTCCTTACAGCCCCTTTAACAAGCCACAGCTGCAAATATAATCCCTCATGAAGTTATTACTTTACACCAGAAGACAGTGGAGATGTGCAACTTGCCCACATCACAGCTGAGCTTCAGACGGCAGGATTTGGAGTCTTATTTTCTGATATTTGGACATCTCACCTCGGGCTGGATAACAGCAACGTGACTCTACCACTGACTTGCAGCATTGAGGTTTTATCTCCAACAAATAACACAAGCCTGGAGGAGCCTCTGCCGTGTGGTGGAGTTGTTAATGCTAATGGCTAGCTTAAACTAGCCAAGAAGTCTGCTGCTGATTCCTGGACGTTAAAAACAACAGCCTTCACCGTCGTGGGGCAAGATGGGCGAGTCCATGAACACTAAGTCACAGTGTGACAAACTCGCATGAAAAACCTCAGAGTGACCAACTATAATCATAAAAAAATTTTAAAAATGTTTTTTCAGTCAACCACACCTTTAACACATCAGTTTAGAAGTTCCTTTCTTTAGGTTTGCCTACATTTATTTTATCATTATTCTTGAGTTTCTTCGAAATGAAGAACAGATATGCAAGACCTGACTTAAAAAAAAGTTATTAAAGAGTCCTCTAGGTCTTAAATTATATGTAAGAAGGGTTGAAACTGTTCTAAATCTAAAGCCAATACGGACGGCACGTTTAAAAGTTGCAGGTAAAAACACCCTTTAACTGCAAGCCAACGGGTAAAACTACAAACAGATGCAAAAGTGGAAGCCACTGGGGCCTCAGTGGCGACACAATATTAATAAACGTCATAACAGAGACATGTGGGTAAAACCACAACATAGTTGCAGCTCCTTCTGAGGGCCCCTCTCGAAACCTCACGAGACCAATTCACAGCACACCACGCTGGACGGGCGTCTGCAAGTGTGTGCACTTCTAATGAGTCTGAGTGCATCTATGCCGGTGTTTTTGTGCAGCCTTAAAAACGGCAAGCATTAGTGGGAAAATTCGAATGTGTAATTAGCATGCATGGATATCTGAACACGCCTTTGTGTGTGAGCATTCGCTGTAGCCAGAGAGGATTTGTGATGTGGCCAACGAACCAGAGATGTTGTTGCTGGTAGCATATTGGGCTTTGCCACAGCATAACCAACTCCAGATAGCTCAAAGCATGCCATCCTAATCCCTTCAGCGCAGTGAAGATGTCGGTTTCAGACTTCACTTCTAAACAGCCCAACACCACACCAAAATGAAGGAGAAATATAGATGCGACAGGCTGGTCTAGGAAAAGTAGATCCCAGACAAATGTGTCTTTAAGACCAGAAAAACTGATTTTCATTCAATAAAAAGATATAAATCATGTGTTTAGAGTTGAAATGCCATTTCTATTTCCCTCTGGGGTGTGTTGTCTTTTTCCGGGGTGTGTAGACATCTGAAAATTTCACTTTAAAACAAACTTCAGTCCATGTTTTAAATCTACCCTTAAGGTTGTGTTTGTCTTTGAAATGAGCGCCACTTCCTGAAACTGAGGTTTCTGGCTGCTTTAAGGGGAAAAATGGATCCACCCTGATACTCTGGCTTTGTGCCAGAGTCATCTGTCAGTAAATGTGTGTTTGTAAAAGAAAATGTGTGATGGGTAAACTCTTAAAGCCAAAGCAATGCCATTCAAAGGAAGAACCAAGTAACACCAATCTCAGGAAACAAATGTTGTTCTCCATGTAATTAAACTCTTTCCTGTTGTCCTGAAAAAACAGATGCTAGCAAGTCAACCAGTTATTTACACAACCACCAAAAACTCAACCAGTCTTACTTGGGTAGGTTGCCAGAGAGGATCTTCCAAGCGTACTCTCTGAGGAACTTCTGGAAGATGGTTGTGAGGGCAATCATGGGTTCACCAGTGCTCAGCTGGGAACACTGGACCATGCACTTCTTGTAATAAACAAAGAGGTCTGCACAGCTGGGCAGCACCGCCCCACCTTCCTCTGTGCCTGCCTTAGGTGGGCCTTGTGCACGGAAATCAGCCACAAACCGGTCAATCAGTTCGCCCAGGTTCCTGCAGATATGCAAGAGATGTGCAACCAAACACACACACACACACACACACACACACACACACACACACACACACACACACACACACACACACACACACACACACACACACACACACACACACACGCTAAAGGGATGCCGAATTTAAATGGATGAATCATGTAAAAAACTGAAGACATGACTTGTCCCCAGTAAATAAGTGACGAGCAGAAAGGCTGAGATCCAGCCTGAGACACAGAAAACGATATATTTGTTGCACCAAATCCTCTGTGCTACAGTTGCACAGCCAGTTGTTGTGGCCCAGTTCTACCGAATCAAGCAAATAAAGCCAAGGACAAAACAAGCAGGCCACTGTTCTCCTCAGCGATGTCCCACTGGGGACAAGCCGATTTGGCCTCCACCTTTGGACAGAACTAAAAGGAGGTTTTAGCTGCTGTATGGGTCAATCCTGTCCCCTTGGACGGACAAAAAGCATTTAATGCTCCAAAGAGCTGCGTGCAAGCGCAGCAGTCCCAGAACTGTGTTCAGTTTCAGAAAACACTGCCAGCACTGGAGTAGGGGAGCAACTGAAGCATGGTGGTAGGAATATTAGAGCATGAGGAGGTAAAAGAACGTTATTAAAAAGCACAACAGCAAGTATAAAAGAAAGTTGAAAGAAACAAAAGACCAGACAATTAAGAGAGGCTGACAAACATAAATTAGATAAAAGAAGAGTGGTGAAAAGCTACGAGTAAAAAAAGAGGTGGGAAAGAAAACAGGCAGATCTGCTGTGACAGCATTTATTCAACCTCACTCTTTTCTTTCAGCCTCTGTGGTCGTGAAGCTAATGGGAAACATTTCTGCCACAGTGGAGACAGAAGCACGTACAGGAACAACGGGTGGGAAGGCAGGAGGAGGTGAAGCAGAGAGAGAATGTGTGTGTGTGTGTGTGTGTGTGTGTGCTGCTCACCTGTCTTGGGATTCTATGTAGACATATAGGTGGGGTTCAAAACACTTGGATATGATGCCGTGGAAAGGGTTGTCAGGAGCTTTGGGCTTCCTGGGCTGGATTAGAACAGCAAAAATAGATTCTACCAAGATTTTAATCACAAAGAACACACACACACACACACACACACACACACACACACACACACACACACACACACACACACACACACACACACACACACACACACACACACACACACACACACACACACACACACACACACGCGCACACAACCTTAGCAAACTCTTCATCCTTCTCTGCTCCCACATCCTCCCCTGACTCATCTAGGAAGGGGTTAGTTGGGTCTAGTGGACTCTCTGGCCTCTTTTTCTGTAAAAAAAAAAAAGAAAAAGAAAAAAAAACAGCACAACTTTAGTACTGGTCTCTGTTGATCAGTTAGTTGAGAGGGTGCTTCATTGTCAAGCAGACATTTTTGAGAGGATAATATTTAAAAGATTTTCTTTGATGAAAATCGTTTTAAATTCAACTTGACCTTGGATGAAACTGAGCCATACAGGCGTAGGCGTAAAGGGAATCGCAGACAAACGAGCTTCTGTCAGAGTTAAATATTAAGAGGTCAGGACAAGTTCGGCCTACTTGGCCCCAACAAAACTAATCGTGCCTCAATTATCTGTTCTTTCTGCGCTTCTCTTCTACCTTAACAGGAAAACACGACCTGGTTTAAACAGGTTGTTCGGCCCAAACACACACACAATAAAAACACCAATCAGCTGTTTTACGAGGAGTGTTTGTGTGAGTGTTTTCTCACTCCAGGTATGTCCGTCAGCGTACATCCCGTGAAGCGCTTGGACAGTAAACCCTCAAAGTTTGTAGTCCTCTGGATGGCAAACAGAAGGAGTTTCACCTCAATCTCCTTCGCTCGTGTTCGCATCACCTTAGCGAGCTCCACCCTAAAGACACATATCAGAGTATAAACTGGAGAAAAGAAATGGCACACAAAACATGAAAGTTTTTTTTTGTCTTTGAGTGTCAGAAATGATTGAGTCATTGGTTTGTTGATGCTCATTGTGCTTTGTTTAGGTGTGAGAAACTTGTTCAATCAATACCTTTTCAGAGGTCGCTGGGTAGGGCTGGGCGATATGGCAAAAATAGAATATCACGATTTTTCCAATATTTTATCACGATTTCGGTTTTATCACGATTTTTTATTCATGAATAGCATAACTTCAATTGTGTATTAAAGAAGAGAAATGTTGAATAAATAAACATTTATTCATATTAGGGATAATCAACACAGTGCTAACACACTTATATTTTAAACTCACACCAGAGATGATAAAAGCCCTGAGAAACAATTACAAAAATCAGTTTTTCTCATTTTTCAAGTAACTTAACATAAATTAAAATCGTAAACATATTTAAAGTGCAAACATGTCAATTGCAAATGTATTGTGCAAACATTAACTTGTTCAAAATACTATGTAGCTCCCAGTAGCTCATGTAGTGGATAGTTAAGCTCAAATACGGCTCTGATGTGCGGCTGGACCAGAGATCGCTTGTGGTAGCAAAAAACTGCGCATTCTGAATATTTTCTGCAACTCTCACTTTGCATTCAGCGTACATGCAAGGAATGGCGGTGTTCGGAAAATACTTGCGGCTGGAAAACTCGTAGCGCAGATCCAATGTTTTTATCATTTTCTTAAATCCCGCTCCTACTGTTCGCACGGGACACAAATCTTTAACCAAGTGGTACGTCACTGCATCTGTCACACTGTTCCATCATCTGCTGTCTCTGTTGTAGGGAGTGAGTTTTGTGAGTGTTTCTGTTAGCGGTTGCTGCCTGGAAGAAGCACTAGCTGCTGCAGCCGCAGGCTTTTTAGCTTTAGCTGCCAGCTGGCTCTCATTGTATTGTTTGGGATGCCTTCTTTTCAAGTGATTAACACAAGTTTGTGGTGTTGCCATCACTTGCCTTGACGCTCTCCTTGCAAATGACGTTTCACCGCTCTTTGTCATCTGGTGAAAAACCAAACCAGTTCCATATAATGGACAGGGATGGGTAACTTTGACATTTGAATCGATCCGGTACTAATTCCCGGTACCTACGAATCGATACTGGTACTTGACGCTGGTATGAATGAATGCGTGGCAAACGTCACAATTCTCGGGCCGAGGAGGTGGGAAGCAGCAAGATCACATGTAAACAAGCCTCCCTTTACCTTTTTGCAATTTTAGAAGCTCCGATTGTAAAACAACTTCAGAATTAATACACAAACACACCGGTAAGTGTAGAACACGCGTTTATTTCCGTAACCACAGCGAGCTGTGTGTGACATCACGTGGCCTTACAGGCATGAGGGTCACTTCAGGGACGTAGAGTTTCTGCACTAGAGTCTGATAGGATTTAAAAACACAGAAAAACTGGATCCCAGCTAAATATGTGAAGCGTTAGAGTTAAAGTAAAACTAGACTTTATTACTACAGCTAACACGCTAACACCACGTTGTGTGAGGCCATTGAATTCTAAAACTGGGGCTGGTCCAGAATCCTTTAGAGTCAAATGTGTGTTCTAACAAGTTATTCTGCATTACGTCGGTTTCACACCGGAAGCATTTGGCGGCACGAAACGGTTTACTTGCGAACTTCAAAGTGGTCTTTTTCACACTGGGAGAGCCTCGGCAGCGGCATGGCTTCCTCGCTGTGCTCTTCGCTGGACTCGCGAGATCACAAGATCCCTCAAGACTCCAGGTCACAGTCTGTTTATGTAGTCCGCCATTAAACCAAAAAGAAAGAAATCACGTTTGATATCGCTGTTTGATGTCATATATGATGTTGTTCCTCTCCACTGCCAAGATTAAAGCCATGTAAACATGCTGCTGCACTTCTGGAACGATGCTGTGAGTAAACGAGTCATTGGGTCACACGTAAGCTTCATATTTATGTGCATCGCTGCAGTACTTTTATTGTGAAATTTACCAGTGATTTTACACTGAAACCGTGTGTGATTTCCTGTCTGGCCATATGTTAACTGCAGAAACTGACACATCCCAGAAGCGACACGTGGCAAAAATAGAACCCGATCCTATCTTCCATAGAATATAATGGATTTTATTTGAAGCAGTGACGTTCCGCGCCACTGATGCGTTCAGTGTAAAACCGGGATCAGAGCACAAACGGTGTTGGATGGGAAAAAACACACACGTGTTCTGCAGCAAAAGTGATTTTTTTATATGCATTTGGCTCCAACCTAGAGAGAAAAGTTCCTTCAAGGACCTTAGAAAAACTGAAGCCAAACAAAGATCCTTTCTGTGTTCTCAGCTTTGTTACAAATAAAGTTTAACTTGTTGTTTGATGTTTTATTTTATATCCAAGGCAGGACTGCTGTTTTTAGTCAATCTTGGTGGTTTGTGTGGAACAAACCATGAAAACATAGTCTTTAGGCTAGAAACAAAATTTGTGACAGAAGCGAACAAACAGTGCAGAAGACTTCTTTTATGTCTGACAGCACACGGCGTGGTTACTTTATAGCAATTCTGTTTGATTTAGTGAGAACCAGCTCTGGTGGCACCGAGAGGTGATGACAGAGTAAAAGGGGCTTCAGCTACGGCCAGTAGCAACACAGAGACCAAAGCCGCCGGCTTCTTTCATGTGGCTGACAAGAAGAAGGGAAAAGTATCAACACTGGGTCATCGCTTTTATAGGCCACCTACTTCAGCTGACCAGAAAGTTCTACTAATTCCCAGAATCATCTCAGGCATGCAAGAACAACAAAGCTGAGGATTAACAAAAACCAAATTCCCAGGTTTTGCCTTCCTCTCTATTTACATGGCTCTTTCCTCATCTGTACAAACTGTATTAGTGCAGATTTTTGGGTTGTCATCAACCACGAGACTCAGACATTTTGTGTAACCATGTGTCTCTTGACAGATGTGTTTTTACTTGGTGATGTGGCAGAACTCCACAGCAATGCGCTCTGTCATGCACCACTCATCAGGAAACATGCGGCCATATTTTTCTTCATAGTCCAACAGCTGTCGTTTGATCCAAGCGTAGCGGCGATCAATCTTGTCCAACCAAGCAACCTGGAAACAAAAAAAAAACAGAAGCACAGACGTGTTTGAAATAATAATACTTGCAGAACGTGAAATGAACCAAAATGCACAAAATTGACTCACATCTTGATTTTCCTGGAAGAGAACCAGATACTCGGAGAGGTGCTGCCTGATGAACTTTTTGATGATCTCCTGTTTGATGCGAGGGTCGAGGACATTTGCCACCAGACATGCGTCTCTCAGAACATTACTGGGTCCACCTGGTCTCTGTAGAAGGGAGTTGTGACATGAACTTTTGTTGATAAGAGAAATAGAAAATAACTAAATTAAGGATTTTATTTTTTTTAATCCGTTCACCTTAGAGCCTTGAGAGGGGAAGGCCTCTTCAAAGTCTGCCAGAATCTGAGTCCCCAGCTCGCTCTGTGCTGCCTTTACTCTACCAGCAACACAAATAATCACAATAAAAAATTGATTGCTCTTTAAAGAGCTTACACTTTGCACAGTAATGACAGCATATACTGTAAAAGTATCTGCCAGGACTTGACTCACTAGGTGCTGTGACTGAGGCCTTTTATGGCTTGGTTTGATTAAACTACGAGAACTAATTGGAGCAACGCTAAGCAGAGGTGCTACAATGAAGCATCTGTAAATCTCCAAAGGACACTAGCTGAGAAGTTTTCCACACTCAACAAGGACAGCAGCACCAAAAGAAGTTACAATTAAGTGAATAAACAGGAGAAGGACCATAAGGATCCCGTGAATTACACGAGCCCAGTATACCAACTGTTCTTATCTCTTCAGTTTAATTACATGGTAACACAATAAATAACTTACTCTTTTACTGATTTATTGAAAGACGCTTAAAGTATTTAACAGGTAAAGGCCTTTTCATGTCTTCAACAAAGACTGTTAGTTTAATTAGTTTAAATGAAGAGATGTGAAATGGATATGGTCATGGATTATGGTCTGAAGAGAATGCAAACGTGCTGAAGAAAAAATAGATCTTAAAGAAAGGCTAGGAAGGTTTGGCTTGCTTTTAGCACCCCCTAGTGTCCTTAAAGTAGAACCGAAAGCAAAACTCATCTTCTCGCTGTGCGTTCGTCTTTTTAACACCTTAATTTGGAATCTGAAATGTCTCCCCAGCCTTCATTGGTGTCTAGCTAAATAAATAAAACAATTTTTATTTAACATCACTAAATAAAATAAATCAGCTGTGATCATGATCTAAAACATGCAAGAAACAAGCTAGAACACGACAGCAGCACCAGGTATGTAAACAAAATTTTTTTTAAAGTCCAACAGACTGGACCGGCACTCTGAAGTTGCAAGTGCGGTATTCTGGCCACAGAGAGTAGTGGGGGTCTGAGTGACATTTCATTAATCCTGCAAAGGGTCATTTTTGGTACATACTGGTCCAAGAAAATGATTTAGAACAATGAAAAAGTTGCAAAGTGTCCCTTTCAACAGCTTTTAACTAAAAAAGAAAGGTTAACTTATTTCTAAGATCACTTGACTAGTAAAGTTTTAACTGTATCATCCTATTACTAGCTCATCATAAAAAGTTCTTTGACACCAAGGTGTGTGTGTGTGTGTGGGGGGGGGGGGGGGTAGCATTTCAGCCACATTCATCAGAACTAGATTTATGTCAGCGGGGGGTCATCTGATTTCCAGAGAGATCATAGACATGCAGTTTGTCTCAGCAATTTGCTACAAACCTTTGTAAACACTGATATCACACATGTAACATGCAGCCCTGATGTGGACAATGACTGGAGCCATTTGTTTTCACACTGCTTACACAAAGTCAGCCAAATCCTGCGCTGACATCTACAAAAAAACTGTGAGATACTTGGATAATAGCCAATAAATCCATCCTTTATGACTGAAGCACGAAACATTAACCACAATAATCTTTAAATGCCATCCTCGCAGCAGGACTAAACAGAAAAATTCTCTGCTATTAGGAATGCAAAGACGTGTGTTTTATTACAGAACAGGCAAACCAAGTAAATAAAGTCTCAGTCTGCCCAAAGGGGTTGTATCAAAGCAAATGTTGTTTTAACTACAGTTATTAAGGCTGAGACTCGGTGTAGTTTAGCAGGAGAGAATCATGATCCTGGAGCTTTCTGCTTACATCCAGCCTCCATCTCCCTTCTCCCTGTATCCCCTCCTCTCATCCTTTTCTTCAGCCGAGTCACTTCGGACTTCCAGCTGTTATTTGGTATGAACATTATCTACCACACCTTGATCGAAACAAAACAGAAAGTCTTTCTTTACGCATTTTTTCTTAAAGATCAGAAGTGCTTTGAAACTGTTTCAAGCTGAGCGATGTGTCCCAGACTGATTCTTTGTTTTCGGAAAACATTATCATAAAAGGAAACAGCATAACAAAGGCCCTCTGTGTGTATGTGAGGGAGTGAGTGTGTGTGTGTGTGTGTGTGTGTGTGTGTGTGTGTGTGTGTGTGTGTGTGTAACAGATTCAAGACACAAGTATTTGAGAATAACGAAACCTAATATCATCAACCTACCTGATAACAAAATGTTAGCGGGCTGAAGGACGAACTGGACACATGGAATTAAGTTTTGAGTGCGAACTGCATTAAAAACACTTTGTGTTGACACGAGTAACCATAAACTCAGAGATAAAAACACACACCCTCTGACAAGTGTGTCCCTGCCTGTGTAAGATGGAATAAAGCTGTGATAATGAGGGTCTGTTCAGAGTTTCCTTCCTGCGTTTTCCTGTGTGTGTGTGTGTGTGTGTGTGTGTGTGTGTGTGTGTGTGTGTGTGTGTGTATACACATCTGCATAAACAGGATGTAATACGCAAAATACCTCAGCAAACACTGGAACCACTTTTCAGGCATTCAGACGAAGAGCTGTGGAACATTTCAGCAGAGAGGAGGGAACCCCCTCTGGCTGCTGGAAATGCGCTCCAGAGTTATTCTGTTAGCGAAACACTGGTGTGTGTGTGTGTGTGTGTGTGTGTGTGTGTGTGTGTGTGTGTGTGTGTGTGTGTGTGTGTGTGTGTGTGTGTGTGTGTGTGTGTGTGTGTGTGTGTGTGGCTACCTCTCTGAAAGCTGTCTGATCTGGGGTATGCCCATGTACTTGTGAAAATGCTCGAGCACATTGACCACTCCCTGCAGTAGGTTGGCCACCTCGCCGTACTGTCTCTTTCTGGTCATGGCTCTGGAAAGAAAATACAAACATTTAATAGTTTTATCAGCAAACCAACAGTGGATGCATCTCAGATATTCTAAGAGTATATACACTTTATAAAAAAAACACTGACATTATGCTGCAAAAGCTACTTGCAGAAACCGTGTTTACATGTTAGTCAAGAGGAAACTCTGCAGCAAGTTCCTCTTGTTTTTATATGAAATTCCATGTTGCAGTAACATCAAGGAAGCTTTTATCTTCAGGTCCATTATATCAGGCACAAATACCCAGGAAATGGACTTTTATCTTCAGACTCTTGGTTTGACTTTGATAAAACATAAAAAGAAACAACTGACCCTGATAAAACCATCACGCAGGAGATAAGAAACTAATGTCTAACTGTGGCGTTTGCGCAGCACGCGATTTAGCCTTTTTATTTTATTTTTTTAGATAATGTAGCTCATTTTTAACCTGCTTTATTTTGTTGTTTTACCTACGTTTTTTGCCGTAATCTCCTGCTTTTATTTGTTTTGATGTATATTTTGTTGGCCCTTGCATGAGCCAGTGGCGTTTTAAACACTTTTGTGTGTGTACAGCACTTTGGTTCGCCTCCTGGTTGATGGAAAGTGCTTTAGAAATGAAGTTGATGATGATAACTTGTTAATACATAATTGTACCCACTCTAAAGAGTCAACTCCCCCCGCCAACATGTGCAGGTGGTTGAGGGTGGTGATAGACGTGGTGAGGTGGCGTTTAGCATGGTCCAGCTGCTTTATGTCCCTTGTAATCTCTTTGACCTGTGAGGAACAAAACAGAGTCTGGATTATAATCCAGATGGAGGATGGAGAAGACACCAAGAAGGCAAAAAATATGAGACAAGCATTTGAAGAATTACTGACAAGTCTGGATGGTCAGTGTGTCTCAAGAGACACTCTTGCTGGAGTCAGAACACCTAGCATGCTTGTTTGTGATGAGGACGATGTTGCGCTTACATATTACAGTCACTGAGCCAACTAAGTGGTATAAAGAGGATTGTTGTTTCAGAACCAGATGGCAAAGCTGTCTTAGATCTAATTAACCTGATTTTGACCGTAGTCGTCGATCTTTGAGTCTTCTGTTGAATTATAAATTAAAATAAAAAAATCAACAAGACATAGACAGAGCAGCATTTCACCAACGGGCCTGACTAGAGGAGGACACATGGAACTTTTAAACTGGAATAAAACCTAAACTTCTCAGTGTGTGTGTGTGTGTGTGTGTGTGTGTGTGTGTGTGTGTGTGTGTGTGTGTGTGTGTGTGTGTGTACCATTTGTTCAGACTTCTCCGCCTTGTCCTTAATGTCCTTGATTTTGCCAAAGAGCTGCTGGATGGCTATCTGGGCCTCCTCCAAAGCCTGCAATGATAAACATACATGAAAAGGCACTTAAAAATACTAGAAAACACTTCAAAAAACGTTATTTAAAAAAATACATCACATATTCTAGCTTCTTTAAAGAAAAATATGACGAGTTTTGGACTTTTCTGTAGAAAACTGCAAACATGTGCAGGAAATATCAGAATTAATCCTCTAGCATTTGCAGGGAGCACGTGTGCATGTTGATAACATGCTAAGCAGCTGCAGACCCCCACGTTGTCCCACTCACTGACTGATAAAGTAGAAAGGTCCAAACACATGCAGATAAACGGTGAAAACTGTCTCCACACTCCGCTTGCATCATGCTCCGTTTCCTGTTTGAAAGCGCTTCATTAGAGAACCTCCCAGCAGAGTTTGGGAGTTTTTCCTCAAACACATTTGATTGTAGCATAACAAACTAGCATTTTATTTTTCATGTCTATTTCTGCACATGGAAGGGAGGATATGGATTAGCATTTTATCTTTTTATTTAGTTCTCCTTCAAAGCAGTTATCACAGAACCACAACGTCCACAGACAAATCATTTGTTATCAGCGAATGACAAGGTTGAATCGTTTCCTTTTGAACATCAAACTTTTTTGAATAGTATGGTGAAAAATATAGTCGTTAATGTAAACTTTACAAGACACATAATTATTCTATTCAGTCAAACCACAGGGTTCAGTTAATGTGCAAAATTATGCAACCAATGTCCTTTCCCAGCTCTAGGAAAGAGAGCCTGTCTTACATACAAATTACACACCTAATTAACATGCTAAATAGATATTTAACATCATTAGAGCTTAGGATGACACACGGGCCACAAGGCTAAGCCGAGTTCAAAGCCTGTCACCATAAAGGCTAAAGAGATCATTAGTGGTTTTAACAGTCGGACAGTTCCAACAGCAAAACGGCTACAGAGCGATTCTAACGTTTCCTTTTCATCTGATGAAGCAGCTGCTCTTTGATGCTCCTCAACGCAGATTCTGTCCTGACATGCAATACAGAAATAATTGGTTTAATTTGGCCTGTTGCTGTGGCGGCACTGCAGACACAACTTTGACTCTCCCTCACACACACACACACACAGACAAAAGGAATGCACACAGCCGTCACCAGCTGTCCAAGGAATTTACCACTTTTGCTGCACCTCTAACATACAAATGGACTGTGGTGGTGGCAAATACAACTCAGCATGCACACACGCACACACACACACGCGCACGCGCGCGCGCGCGCACACACACACACACACACACACACACACACACACACACACAAGCTAATGATACTTTATACTGGTGTCATCCGTGACCCAAACTAAGAAAAAGTGTAAATATGGTTTTTATGAAAGGAGTCAGCACCTTAAATTTTAACTTTTCTGCTTAAAAAGGTGGGTATAATGGCTTCCTAATGATTTTTCACTGGCTGGAAAGTCGATATTTAACATTGGATCGTTTTTTTTACTCTTGGCTTCTTCAACCAGCCCACGTGCACCCCACGAGCATGCGCACTCCAAAACAAGATCTTGAGTTCTGGCCTTACTGTCATCACAAAGGTAGGATGTACAGTACCATATGCGGACAGCGCATAGCAACGCCGCTATTGCCCGCACTGTTCCGCTTCCAGAAATGACGTCCAGAAAAGACTTTGGCTCAACTTTCATCTTGGAACTAGTTGTCTTAGAAAATATAATAATTATAGTTTGTATTTTAAAATATAAAACTTTTATCGGACTAACGTTGTTTCAGCTGTCAAGCATCAAGCATGTCAAGCATGTTTTCTGGGTTTTAACACCATTTTCGGTGATAGAAATATTTCTAGTGAAATGTGATAAAGGGATAGCTCAACTAGTAAGATACCTGGTTTACATTCGGAGGACACGGGTTAAAATCTAGGCTGGGTTATCAGATTGTTATTTGGAGGTTTTTTTAATGATATTTTTGTAAGACACCCAAATTTTTATTTTTAAACATCCAAATGAGACGCGCCGAAATAAATTTAATTCATGGCCAGAAAAGACGTCGGTTCAACTTTCATTTTGGAACTATTTTTCAACCATGATGAGACATGTCATGTGGAATCGTAGAATGTCCAAGGAATGTCCCATCTTTCTCGCCACGCTAAGTTCAGTTTCTTTACAAAACTCCCCAAAACAGCTTTCTGTTGGTGGTGGTGGCAGGAGAACAGTCTGCACTTAGCAAGGGAAGACGCCGGTTTGCTGCAAAATCAAATAGTCAATCATAGTAGAGTCCTTCTAGCCAATCAAAGGCAAGAAAGACAAGATCGTCATTGGACATCCTATGATTCCAAATGACCATGTCCGGCACTGCCGAAATATCACGTGTGCTCCAGCGAGAAAAGTTGAGGAGCAGTAGAGGAATGAAGAGCGCCGACAGGAGTGGTGATGTGAATGAGATCAGAAATCTAGGATGGAGCCAGGTTATGGAGAGCTTTAATGCAATGAGCAGAATTTTTAAACTGATTCTCTGTTTAATGGGCAGCCAATGAAGTTGTTGCAGGATGGGGATGATGTGATTAGCTGATGGAGTCCTAGTGATGACACATGCTGCAGCATTCTGGAGAAACTGCAGTTTATGGAGGGATTTGCTTGGGAGACCACAGAGAAGTGAGTTGCAATAATCAATCCTGGATGTGACGAGGCTGTGGACAAGGACGGCAGTAGTGGAGGGAGTAAATGATGGATGGAGGCGGGAGATATTACGCAAGTGAAAATAAGCAGACCAGGTAATATTGTTGATGCGAGATTGAAAATACAGTGTGCTGTCGAGGATGACACCCAGACTCTTAACATGAGGGGAGGGAGTAACTGCTGAGTTATCGATAGAGATGGGGAAACTGTTAGATTTGGAGAGAATATGAGGTGTGCCTACCAGGAGGACTTCAGTTTTAGAACTGTTCAGTTTGAGAAAGTTGGAAGTGAACCAAGAATGGATTTCTTGGAGACAGAGGGTAAGGGAGGAGGATGGAAGTGAAGTTGAGGGTTTGGTTGAGAGGTAGAGCTGGGTGTCATCCGGGTAACAATGAAAATGAATGTTGTGTTAACGGAAAATGTGACCTAGTGGGAGAAGGTAAATGAAAAGAAGGGGCCCCAGGACAGAGCCCTGGGGCACACCAGCAGAAACAGGAAATAGATTGAATTTATATGACTTCAGTTGAATGAAATGTGTACGGCCAGAGAGGTAGGAGGTGAACCAGGCAAGGGGAATGTGAGTGATACCTATGGATGACAATCTGCTGAGGAGAGTGCTATGGGAAATGGTGTCAAATGCTGCCGTGAGATCGACAAGAATGAGAATGGACAATAAACCAGAGGCAGAAGCAGTGCGAAGGTCGTTGGTGATTTTGAGAAGAGCTGTTTCAGTGCTGTGAAGAGGACGGAAGCCAGATTGACATTGTTCATAGATGTTAATGGTGATGAGGTAGTTGTGAAGTTGAGAAGCAACAGATTTTTCAAGAATTTGAGATGAAGGATAGATTGGAAATAGGACGTAGGTTATTGAAGTTTGTGGGGTCCAGGCCAGGGTTCTTCAGAAGAGGTGTAACTATTGCAGTTTTGAAGGGACAATTCCAGAGCTTAGGGAGGGATGAATAATGCTGGTTATGAGAGGAGCGAGGGAAGAGAGGCGGGTTTTAACAAAAACTGTAGGGAGTGGATCGAACTGACAGGTGGAGGGTTTGGATTTGAGGATACGTTTTGTGATGTCATGGACTGAGGGAAGGAAGAAGGTGGAAAATGTAGTTTAGTGATGTGGGGAGGGGAGAGTGATGTCCACTTTGGAGACAGAAGCACTGTGAGAAGCTAGGTGTTGATGGAGGTCGGTGATTTTGGAAACAAAGGACATGAGGGAGTTACAAAAGTCAGTGGATTGCAGATAGAGGGGAGGGAGTCTGGGGTTTTGTTATGTTGTTCAAGAGAGAAAAAAAAAGTTTCTGAATTATCTTGATTAGAGTGAATTAAACCAGAATAATAGGCAGATTTAGCTGATGAGAGATGGTCCTTGTAGAGCATTATATGATTAGAGTACATTTCTATGTGTGTGGCAAGCCCAGTTCTATTGTAAAGTCTATCCAGTTGACGTCCTTTAGCTTTGAGCTGACGGAGAGCAGCAGTGAGCCATGGTGACAAGCGGGTGAATGAAACAGATCTGGTTTTCAGAGGGGCGTGGTTATTCAGAAGGGTGGAGAGGTTGCTGTTGTAGTGGGAGACCAGGTCATCAGCTGAACAGTTGGCTTTGGGACTGGGAAGATTGTTAATGTCAAGAGAAAAAGAGTCAGCATTTATATTTTTGATATGACGGAATGAAATAGTGTGAGGAATGATAATTTTGGACAGAGACAGGTTGATATTAAAGGAGGTGAGCAGATGATCAGAGTATGGGACAAGGTGATATTTACAGCCAGTGGGAGCGATACCAGAGCAGCAGACCAAATTCAGGATGTGACCTTTAAAGTGGGTGGGGAAGTTAATGTGTTGTTGGAGTCCGAAGCTTTCAAGGCAGGATAAAAATCTTTAGAAAGTGTGTCATTAATATTGTCCACATGAATACTGAAGTCACCCAGGATGATTATATTTTGAGACTAGGATGAAAAGTAAGAAAGTAGGTTAAAAAATCATTTAAAAAGTCCTTGTTATATTTAGGAGGGCGGTAGACGGTGGCTAAAGTTGTGGGAGAAGTTCCAGGCAGCAGGGAGGCAGAACACTCGAAGGAGGAGAAAAAAGGAGCAGCAGGTACGGGCATCAGTTTCCAAGTCTCGCAGTGAAATATCTCGAGACCTCCGCCTCAGCTGGCAGCGCGAGGCTGACGGATGTAAACAAACCCCGGTGGAGCTGACTCGTTGAGAGGGATGAAGTGATTTGGCTGCTGCCAAGTTTCAACCAAAAATAAGAATTCGAGATTATGGTCCAGGATAAGGTCTCTGACGAGATGGCCCTTGCTGCTGAGAGAACAGATGTTGAGGAGACCGTAGCGGACCACGGTAGACGTCCTCTTGGTGGAGGAGTTAGCAGATCTGGGCAGGCTGGAGAGGACATGGTGGTTGATATTCCGGGTAATCTTACGGGTGCGGCGGCAAGTGGAGAATCAGATGGGTTGTATGGAGTCAGGTTTATTGCAGTGAGTTGAGCCTTGACGTGTTCCACATGAATGTATCTCCAACGGGGCTGGAATGTGATTACAGGAGGGATGTCAGAACCAGGCGGAGGCTGCTGAATGGAGAAGTGGCGCCGGACTTTTCCAAGTTCAGCAGCTGAGTACTGCAGGAGAGCACTTGCTGGCAGGTGGACGAGAGATAGAAGCCAGCCGACAGCAAACCAACGCAGTGTTTGGAAAATCCACATGACTCCTCATGGACAGGAGAACGACGAGTGGGCCAGGTAAGAATCCGCCCAGAACCCAGCATTGGCCACAAACAATTTGAGTGACCACAGATGTTAGTGAGCATCAGTTGTCAATATAATAGTTACGCAAACTGATTAAAAGCAGCATCCAATGTTGCACAACTAGTAAAAAGATTTTAAAAGTTTAAAAAGTTAAAAAGTTTTGCTGGAGGGCAGTGGCGACCGACACGCCAGCATTCGCTCCTCCTCCAAAGTGGAGTCCTTTTTAGGACACTTTTTTATGGCCTAAAAGACTAATATGATGTAGATATCCATGGAAGCAACAGGTGATGACTCCTTTAACCCTCCCACTGTGAGGAAAGTTGAGCATTGAGCAGGGTTGATGGTTCATCCCTTGGGTCCATGTGGCAGGGGTGAGGAGTGAGCACCACCTTACCCCTGCCACGTGGACCTCAAGGTATAAACCATCAATCCTGCTCAATGGTCAACTTTCCTCGCGGGGTCACCTATAAAGACAGTGGGAGGGTTAAAAAGATGAACCACACAGTAAATATGGTATCAATTGAATTACATTAACCAAAATTTTCAACTTCACACATGCATGTTTTTGTGTTTCTACCCATTTTTTCAGTTTGATTGAAGGAATTGTTAAAAAAAGAAAAGGCAGTTTAGGTCAGAGCTCTCTGATCCGAGTGCTGAGGGGATGGGAGTGCCACTGAATCTCCTAAAGAGGTTTCCTGAAGGGTCTCTCGGGCAAACAAGCCGCACACATAGACCAGAACTCCTGACGCTGTTGCTACTGTTAACTCAGCTGAGTCCACCTGGCTTACTTCCTAGCTTTCATTTCCTGTATTTAGCCTTGAGAAAGGCTCGGGAGATCACTGCATAGCAGGCGCCTTGGTGCCAGAGATGTTATCAGCCCTCACACAAACCTCTAAATCGCTAACATGCAACAAGCAGCACATGTTCTCCTGCACACACAGGAAGCATTATACAGATTGGACATGATGCAGTGGAGCCTCCTAAATGCTTGAACATGCTTTGTGACAGACAGCTCTCTGGCAGACATGGGTGTGGTAAAATAATGTAGATTAAAAGATATTTCTACTTTTTTTTCATTCAGATTTTTTACTGATACATTGTATTTATTTTTAGGAGCATCTAGAAATAAAACAGTCATATCCAAAAACAATGGAGGCATAATATTTGTCACGTGTCGTTTGACTCCAGTGTATATTGCCTTTGTACTGCCTTTTCATACTGGCCTTCAGAATGAAGAAAATATGGAAAGTAGGACAAGAAACAAACATTACTGCAAAGTTACTTTAACAATCATTTTTGTTTATTTTTGTCAATTAAAAGGCACACTTTGCAGTTTTGCTTTCTTTTAGCTCCCCCCAGTGTCCGTTATTAATTCACTGTGGTTAAACAAAAAAATAAATGAAATAAAAAAACTCATCTTCTCGCCGAGTTCACCTTTTAACACCTTAATATACCTGCTGAAATGTCTCCTCAGCCCAAGGACGTAATTTTCACTTTAGAAGTGGGGGGACATGCTCTAATGGGAAACCGGCTTCAACACAAATGGTTGTTTTCCGCTTGGTCCTAGAGCTCAACCAGTGTCAATTTAATATAGTGTAATATTGTTTTTGGATGGTAAAAATTGCAGGGGTCAAAACTTGACTTTGGAAAAAGTGGGGGGGACATGTCCCCCCCCCCCAAATTAAGTCCATGCCTCAGCCTTCATTAGTTTCTAGAGGAGTGATTCATCTTTAAATTACACAGATCAGGTGTTTTCCAGATCTAAAGCATGCAGGAAACGTACTGGAAGTAGACTCCACAGCAACACTTAAGTTGCAAATGTGATTCTGGCCACAGAGGGCAGTCGGAGTCTCAGTGACATTTCATTAACCCTTTAAAGGGTCGTGTTATCACACACGGGATGTAATGATTCACTCAGGCCACGATTCGATCAATTCCCGATTTTAAGTTCACGATCCCGATTTTTTTTTTCACGATGTTTGTCCTGTCGGTATTTTGTTCACCCTTTTCATTTGTAAACACAGAGAAGCCAAAATGCTGCCACTGTTGACTTCAAACTGATTGGAGCATCCACTACCTCGAAGGTGCTTGCTGTAGCCATGCTTGCCTCTAGTGGTGCGACTGATGAAAAATCTCACGTTTGGATCGCATCACGGTTTTCAGTCACGGATCGGGTCATTTTTCAGAGCAGCAGAAAGAAACAGAACAGAAAAAACAAAAAGCTTTCCTCTCTCTTTATGTTGTAGAGCACTTAATGCAAAATGTTCTGCTCAATGTGCCACTTGCTACAAAAGCAGGAGTTACAGAGGTCTGATTGTTGATTAGTTGTTAAAACGGCTTGCCCTATGTAGACATGCTCTCTCTGAGTGTCCTCCAGCTTTCACTTTCATCTCCTCACCTTTCTGATGCGCTGTTTATTTGTTTTTTCATCCTTTACAGATTTGTCCCCAACAATATTTACACATTTATGTGACAATTGTCCAAAGCATGTTTTGCGCACCACCCCGCTCTCTTTTCCAACGATTGGAGGTGTGTGTGTGTGTGTGTGTGTGTGTGCAGCGCACACGGTTGTTAACTTTTGGATCATTATTGTATTTTACAGGGGAGCCAAAATGCTTCCAAACATGCGACTCAGGTGGTTTTTTGGCTCCTCTCCTCCTCTTTATGACCACCGCTGTGTTTCTTCTTTGGATTAAACAGGTAGCACCTACACCCTCGACAGGACCGATCCGCGGACCGCGTGCATGCCGAACCGATCCGTATGGATCACAAAACATTAATTATAATAATGATGATGATTCGTTGCATCCCTACTTGCCTCTGTTCTGATTAGCAGCACTTTGGCGCAATATCTGGCACAAGCAAGCACGCCATATTACGTAATATTTGTGGCCACTGTGAATCGATTGCCCTTTTTTCTACAACGGTGGATATTTAAACTAGTTTGCACCGATTTTAAATCGATTCTTGGAATATCGCTACATCCATACATACTGGCTCAAGAAAATTATAAATAAAAAAAATATATAACCTTGCATAGTATCCCTTTAACTGCATGGTCCATGTGCTTACACATTTTGTGTGTCCATCATAATCCTTTCTGGACACGTGCATTTGCCTGAATATCTCACCTCTTAATGAGAACGCTGAACTTCAAGGCCTGTCATTTTATCAGAATAATGTTTATCACATAACCCAGTGTTATAATCAAACAACGGAAAAGAATTCCAGGGTGTAATCAAGAAATGTCATCACAGCTACTGAAAAAACAAATATCAGCCATTAAAGGCTTATCTCTAACATTTCCACACACTCAACCGGTAGGCACATTAGTGTCTACTTTCCTAAAAGGAAAAACTTGAAGAAAAACATTCCCAGTCCAGACCTCCTCCCATTCCTCTCCATAACTGCTAACATTTAAGGTGTCATCCTGAGGATTCAGCTAAGTGAGTGAGTCCAGTCAGCAGGAGAAATCTGCAAACTGCTGATGTTGGTTTTATTCTGCTGCTGTCTTTACATAACCCCCTCTTTCTGAAATTAACATCTTTCCATCTGCTGAAAGTCTTTCTTCCCTCTCCTGGGAAGTATTGGAATAACTCTGTGTGGTTGGAAAAATAAGCTAAAATTATTGTGCGACTGTTTAACGTTTTGGTCTTGAGGGGGACTTAGAGTGTTTCCTACTAAACAGTAGCTGAGTGGAAAAGACAAGGCCACCGTGCCGGACTCCTTGACGATAACTCACTCCAAGTCACATCAGCGGTCCTGAACTCACCTAGCTCACAACACAGGTGTCACTTTCTATTAAACATGTCATCAAAAGAGAAAGGACCCAAGTTCAATTAGCCAGAATCGCTCTTTTCCTCCACGCTTGCATAACAACACGTCTGGGTGGTGAAAAGAAACATAAGCATTTACATGTGAGAATCTATTTCACAGGCATGCTTTCCGTAAAGAAGGAGTTTGAGCTGCGGGAATGAATCTGAGTCATATTGTCCTTTTCCATGGAAGCAATGAAAGGAAGAGAGTGCTTTTCTGTTTCAGTCACTGACTGAGTAGAGAGGAATGATCCTAGTTTAACAAAACAACTGGTGATTGGATGTTTGGCAGATATGTGTTTCTAATCTAGAGTGATTTGCTACAAGGGAATCTACAATCTACCAAGAAGTTCGTACAAGCAGTGAAGAGAAGCAATGCTGTCATAAAACTAAAATGAAGCACGAGGCATTTGGAGGACAGCTAGTCGGAACCACCTTAGCGATTTTGTTATTTTGTCTTAACTTACCTGTTGACCATCCTGACCCACATTGGTCTGGCCCCTCACCACCGTCCTGATGTCATCATCGAGACGGCTGTCAAACAGGAAGCAGTAAAGTGACAAACAAGCTCCAAGGGAAAACCATTATGATGCATTTAACGTGAACTCACCGGATCTTCAGACGGATTTTGTTTACCACATCATCAATATTGGCCAAGGACTAAGGAGAGGAAAATGACAAGAGCTAGCAAAGCATCAAATAGTTTACAGACTAGTCCTGTGTGTTCCCCCTTTTATGCTTAAGAAAAACACACATCTTGGTGAATCTAACCCACGTGCAATTAAATACTACTTTGAATTTCAAATCTGTTATAGGATACATGGCAGGTGATGCTTCTTCAGGGGTTTTCCTGAGTTCAAATTTGCGTAGCGGCCGCCTCCAGCTATTTTTGTGCCGCCCCAGCCTGACCACTTAGCCCCCAGCTATATGGATGTTATTTTAACTGCAGTTGCAGCGTTGCGACACTACCAGGGCGCTGTATCAGCAGCGGTGCACCGAAAAGCACTAAAACCGCTGCAGAAAAAATCAGAAATTGCTTTTCTTGCTAGTTGGTACATATCTATGGTTGGTGCTTTTGTAGGCTGACCATACTCTTTCCCCCGGATATGTCCACTTTTCACTCTCTGTCCGGGGCGTCCGGGGGGGAAGGGGTTCCTACATTGATCAAAACGCCCGGTTTTTCATCCAGGAGCAGGGATCGAATAATGGGGGCTAGATATCTTTCAGGGAAAGATCCAGTTTCTGCCGGTATTACAATATTTATGGACGCTCAGCGTAGCGGGATTCTGTTGAGAGTGGCTGATGCAGAGCGCTGATCGTTGGTGCGCCCGCTGCATCTCAAGGTGGCGCAGCAAAACATTATTATTAACACGTTCATATCTGTTTATATCCTCTGGTATTCTGTCTTTTAATCGTTCCTGACGCGCTCTGCTCATCGTGTGCTGCGGTGATTTCACCTCACTGACGCAGCATCGAAACACACACTCTGCTTTGTGGTCAGGAGAACCCTTTGATCTGCTCAAAAGTAACTGATGAGGTGAAAAGGTAAGAATGTAGGCAGCAGTTTTTCTGGAGAGTTTAGAGGAGATGCAGGAAGATGAGAGAAAGACAGGACAGGCAATAGTCACATAAAAACAAGAAAACAAAGCTTGAAAGTAAAATGTAGGTAGATTTATGCCCACTACACGTTTTTACCTGTATACAACAATAAGTTATATACATGTAATATTTATACATCTGATACAATTTAGATCACCTTCAAAACTCAGTCACACTCCCAGAGCCGTTTCAAGGCATTTTGGGGGCCAAGGCAAAACAGAACACCCCCCTAACCCTAACCCGTACATAACAGACATGCAACCATTACATTGTTAACAGCAGAAATTAAATGTTATTACCATTTCCAATACAAATGCATGTTAATGAAATGCATTATATTTTACTGGATATATTTCTGTGTTATTCTGACTAAGATGAGTGTTATTAATACAAACCTAAAATGTTACTGAAATGTAGGTCAAATATTTAAAAATATTTTTAACTATAAATATCAGATGGGAAAAAGGGAATAAAACACCAATCTTATTGAGCCTTTTATAATATTTTGCCTTTAAAAAAGCACAGTTGAATGCACAGAGTGTGCATGTGCTGGCGCATGGTCAGGATGCTACCACCTCTGCCTCAATTTGAGCCAGGAAAAACCCTGGTCTTTAACAATTTTTTCTACATAAATGGACGTGTAATAATATATTAACACAAAAACTGCGCTGCAGTGCCCTCTCATGGAGATGAAATAGCATAAGCATAATTTACAATTACAATAATAAATCACACTGATTATCAGAATGCTTGAGCTACAAAATAAAATAAAATTATTAGCTACTTGTTAGAAAAATAAAATGAAATAATTGGCTCAATATTTAAAAATGATAATAGTCAAACAAGCTTGAATAAAAGTGAGTACAGTTTATACTATTATTTTATTTTATTGAGTATGGATCTATAGCTCAAATGAAAGTGGACACGGGAAAACCCAGTAATCCAGAATCTGTTTTTTTTATTCAAGTTTTTGAGTTGCAACTACTGCAGAGAAGCCATGCAAAACAAAAATACAGATAATATCAATTATTAAAATATTATATAAAGATTAAAGTAAAGTTATTGAGTACATTTTATGAAATCTTTACGACACCTTTCTGGGCAACTTCATACTCTTATTAATTTAAATTAACTTGCTTTAAAAGCCTGAAATTTCATGCCACTGGGGTTGTCTGCAAATATTGCAAATTTAGCTTTTTAAGTAAATGTTTTTGTCTTTAGTAAAACTGAAGGCAAACCGTCACAATACCTGCTCAGTGGGAAACAGTGTGTTGATGTATTCCACAGCATTGAAGTCTTCTTTGTCCAGTGGGTCCTGAATGGGAAAAACCTTGGACACAAACACAAGACTGATAGTTTCAAACTCAAGCCTGGATTATTGTTTTTTTGTTATCGTTTTAAATGAGTACAGTTTAGCTAGATGCAGACATGTGTGGGTAATACCATAATTATGACCGAGGGTGATTAAAAACGTGTCGCATCACGTCAAACTTTGAAGTTTTTCTTTTCCTACCAGACTTTAGCATGTACTGTATTCGTTTTTTTAAGTCAAAAGTGTCACTTTTACCTAGAGTCCGCAGGAAGCGTTAGCCAGCTAACAGCTGGATGCGTATTAGCAACAGCATTATCAATTAGTTTAGAACTAAAAGCAACTTGAATGAAAAGCTACCTGTTCAATAGCTAATTGCACCTGTGGGCTTAGGTGCAAAATAGCATCCAAATCTTCAGCAAATTCAAATTCCTCTTCCTCCATCATTGCCCAAACATGAAGCTATCCAGTTTAGCCACTTCCTGGAAAGGTGGCCTCTTTTGCGTCACGTCACGTCTATGGTGCTTTTAAGACCGTCGGAAATCGCAACTTTCACAAAGACGCTCCCCAGTGAAGTGCAGATTAACAACATACTACTGCTGCTAACAACAACAACAACAACAACAATAAAAAAATAAAATAAAAATAAAATAAAAAATAAAATAATAATAATAATTATGATAATAATAATAACAATAATCATAATAATAATAACAAATTAATTATTATTAATAATAATAAGCTGAAAAATCTTAATGTTTTTTGTCCTCCCGTGATTATTAATATTAAGGAAAAGGAGAAAAGGGAACTTCACTCATAAAGTTACAATATTTAGAAGAAAGCCTTCCTGTAAATTATTTTAAAATAAAATGCTATAATGTTTTGGCATTAGCAACAGGGTCTCGGTTTTCTCCTTTATTTAGCAAAAAACACAATAAAATTCATATTTATGTAACAGCGTTAAACACAATGGTTGTATGCAGTGGCAGACTGCCCATCAGGAGCACCTGGACACCTATCGGTTTATTGATCCCCTGAACAAAAAACAAACAAACAAAAAAAAAAGTAGATGGCCTGTATTTGATATAGCGCCTTCTAGAGTCCTAGAACCCCTCAAGGCACTTTACAACACAATCAGTCATTCACCCATTCACACACACATTCACACACTGGTGGGGATGAGCTACAATGTAGCCACAGCTGCCCAGGGGCGCACTGACAGAGGTGAGGCTGCCGAGCACTGGCGCCACCGGTCCCTCCGACCACCACCAGCAGGCAACGTGGGTTAAGTGCCCTGCCCAAGGACACAACGACAGCGACAGACTGAGCGGGGCTCGAACCTGCAACCTTCCAGTTACGGGGCGAGCACTTAACTCCTGTGCCACTGTCGCCCCCAGAATGCAAGGCAAGGCAGGCAACTTTATTTATATAACATATTTCATACTTAAAAGCAATCAAATGTGCTCCATTCATTCCAAGTTAAATTCTGGCCCACATTGTCTTTTGTCCTGAATCACACATATGTCATAATTGTAAATAACTGTGTTTCGACCATGTCTGCCACATAATTTGACATTTACTTGCTTGTAAAATTTATAATTAAAAAGACTACAAAGTTTGATCTTTGTGTAAATACACATTTACTTTAATTACTTGTAATCTGTCATTTGATTTGATTGATGGCCATATACTTTGTCTATAAGGGATTTTTATGTAATATTTAGGTCAACTGAATGGAAACACAAGAACTCCATCCATTCACTTGCAATTATCCAGAGTCGGGTCGTGGGGGAAGCTGCCAGAGAGGCCCAGATTTTCCTCTTGATACAATATTTAAACACTTGAAACTGGACTAGATTACTTTATTAGGCCAATTAATTTGTGACAATATATCTACACTAATTGCAGAAATAGGACTGAATTAAAGAAGTAGCCTGCGTGGGGCCAACGTTTCTCCAGTTGAAGCTCATCCACCACAGTCTTTTCTTTCAAACAAAGGAGTTCTATTTCGTCTAGTCTTAGCCCTTAAGCTAGCTGCTATTGGAAGGATGATCTCTGCATCAGCCAATCATGAAGAGCTTAAATGTACGCCCACCAATAGTGGGCCCCCTCGTGGTATATAACCGCAGTAACCCCACTGCTCACCTCCTTTTTCTCTTCATGCCAAGCTTGAGAGCTTTATTAAAGAGCAAATATTATCCCAAAAGAGCAAAATTATCCGAAGACGACTTACCAGCCATGTCCAGCGACGCGAGACCCTGCCCGACCTGCCAGACGAGCTCCATTTCCAGCGGCGACCTGCACGCTAAGTGTGAGGTCTGTCTCGGGGCTCACCACGCTGGCCTGGCCTTGACCCCGCAGGCCTCGTGCCCATTCTGTGCCGCTCTGCCCGTGGCGGAGAAGATTCGCCGGGTCGAGTACTTCACTCCCGCCGCCGACGAAGAATGTCCGGTGGCTGACTCCTACCCGCTGGACAAGGCTTTGGTTTTCTTCGACGCCGGTCAGGAGCCGGCTGGCTTCAACCGGCTGGATGACGTCACCGACAGCGAAAACTACGATGAGGCGGCATCCCTCCTAGACATAACGGAGGTCGACGAGCTTCGCTCAGCGGGTCCTTCTGCCCCAGTGGTTTCTCGCTCCTCCCTGCCAGCAGTAAGAGCACTGCTCCAGGAGCTGCCCGCCATCATTTCTGCGGCAGCAGCCCGCAAGGGGCTAGCTGTGCCAGAACCGGCCCTGCCTGAAGCGGATGATTTGGCGGGAATTTTCGGGGCAACTCAGACACGCTGTGCAGACCCTGTCTGGCCGCGCTTCCCCGCTGCTATGAGCTGCTGGTCTGCCGCCTTCTCCGAGCCTGCCAAGCTCAAGGCGCCAGTCTCCACGTATGCGCCCATCACCAAGGTCGAGGGGTTTTCCGACCAAGGCTGGCCGTCCGTTCCTCCACTAGAGCCGGATTTGGCCTCACTGTTCGGCGCCAAGAACCACCTCGCTGGCCCGCGAGCTGTTCCCGCTTCAAAACATGACCAGCTGCTGACGCGGCTCACCGACCGCGCACATCAGTGTGCCTTTCAGACCGGCGCTGCAGGGAATAACATCGCCCTTCTTGCCTTCGGCATCTCCAAGATGATGGAGGAGCTGGAAGCTCCCGAGGAGTCGAAAGCCGTCATAACTAAGACTGCTGATGCTATCCTCAATCTGTGTGCTGCTGTGCTCACCGGTTCTGCTCGCATCGCTGCCTGGCAGACCCTCATCCAGCGACCGATCTGGCTGAAGGCCCTGCCCTCCATTCCGGAACATCTGCAAAGGGAGATGCTGGATGGCCCCATCACCACCGATGTTCTGTTTGGTCCCCATCTTAGGGGGTTCATTGAGAGGGCTGAGAAGACGGCCGAACTATCGGCTACGGTGTGAGACCTGGTCCACCCTCGGTCAGCCTCGCACTCCAGCCGTTCAGCCAGAGGATGGGACGAATGGCGCGGAAGCTTCAGACGTCCAGCTGCACCGCCCGCTCCACGGAGCCGGCCTCCCGCTTCGGCTCCACATCAGCGGGACCAGCGAGATGGCGGACAACGGTTCCGGTGGGGCCAGCAGACGCCGTCTTGGCAGTCCCAGGTGCAGGAGCCTCGCAGAAAGCAGCCACGGAAGTGACTCTTTGGGGGGAATGTGTGTGTTACTGATTGTTCTGATGTTGTTGGTTTTGAAATAAAACCCAAAAAACGTCACTCAAAGAGCACAATCCTACAGTCCTCCGCAGAATCCTCTGCCGAGTTTTCACACATGTTCCCCACACCAAGCACTGCTGCACGCACACATGTTCCTGCAGGTAGTCATAATACACGGCCAGCCGTAAGGGTGCGCTCCATTTGCGCTCTGGCCCCAGCATCCGGCCAGGCCCAACTCTTCCCGCTCTCCCCACGCCTTTGGGTGGGGCGGGATGTCATGTCGCTGTCTCGACCACGCGCGGCGGCACAGTGCGCGGCTCCATCCGCTAGCACTCTGTCGCCCCCGTGCACAGGCCCGGCTCCCACTCGTCCTTCACTCTCGGACTCCACGCTCCGCGGTGTGGACCAGCCTGTTCCAGCTGTTTCGCACTCGCCCTTTCGAGCGCAGCCCTCCATGGGTCGCCCCCAGTTCTCTGGTACGGGCGACGGCGGTAAGGGCGCATGCACAACCCTCAGACGTTGTTCACGTGACCGCGCACATGCGTCCACTGTCGGAACGCGCGCACGAGTGGCGAGGCCTTTGCATCATGAGCAAATGGATTTCGGACACCATTCACTGCGGTCACACACTTCATTTTCAGGCCACTCCACCTCCCTTCAACGGGATCGTGGAGACGACGTTCACATCGCAAGTACAGTCTCAGGCGCTAGAGCTGGAGCTGCGGGAACTTCTGTCCAAAGACGCTATTTCCCGAGTCCCTCGCGGACAAGAACTCTCGGGTTTCTACTCCCGCTACTTCGTAGTACCGAAGAAGTCGGGGGGAATGAGGCCGATTCTCAACCTGTCCCTGTTCAACTGCTCCATAGCAGTAATGCATTTCCGCATGTTAACGATGAGACAAGTCCTGGGATATGTGCGCCCTGGGGATTGGTTCACGTCAATCGACCTGAAAGACGCATACTTCCACATACCAGTAGTTCCAAACCACCGGAAGTTTCTGCGTTTTTCGTTCAAGGGAGTTCAATATCAGTTCAATCGCCTCCCTTTCGGCTACTCGCTAGCCCCGCGCACTTTCTCCAAATGTCTGGAGACCGCGCTGCAGCCACTGCGCACGAAGGGAATGAGGGTCTTATTTTACCTGGACGATCTTCTCCTGTGCGCTCGGTCCAAGGACGAGGCGTCACAGCAAACCAGGAGGTTGACAGGGCATCTGTCAACCCTAGGGTTTTCTATAAACTGGGAAAAGAGCTCCATCCTTCCATCCCAGTCGATTGTGTATCTCGGGGTGGAGTTGGACGCCTCCCTAATGAGAGCACGTTTGTCGCCTGCAAGAGCGGCAGATCTCTCCATGGTGATCTCCCGTGTTCAACCCCGCAAGATCGTGAGAGCCCGGTTAGTCATGAAACTCCTGGGCATGATGTCCGCAGCCCATTCAGTGGTGCCGCTAGGTTTGCTGCGCACGAGGCGCTTGCAACGCTGGTTCGTCCGCCTCCGGGTACACCCGATACGTCAGAAGAGACGTATGTTGAGGATTCCCCCTTCAGTGAGCGGGGACCTCGCTCACTGGGGGAACCCCTGCATCCTCTCACGCGGGGTTCCCATAGGACGTCCTGCATCACACGTATCTGTGTTTACGGATGCGTCACTGTCGGGGTGGGGGGGGGGCACGTGCTTGTCCCATACGGTGGCAGATCGTTGGCCCTCCCACACGCACGAGCACATAAATGTGTTGGAGCTTATGACAGTGAGGAATGTGATCAGACACTTCGCTGCCCTTCTAGAGGGCCGTCATGTCGAAATTCACACAGACAACCGGGTAGCGGCAGCCTACATAAATCACCAAGGGGGAGTTCGATCCCTCCCACTGTTGCGTGTCGCCACAGATTTACTGTGTTGGACACATGTCCACCTGCTGTCCATCAGAGCCATCTACATTCCGGGGGTACTGAATGTAGCGGCAGACATCCTGTCGAGAGGGGGACCCCGCGACTCCGACTGGCGTCTACATCCTGCACTGATATCACAGATCTGGATCAGGTTCGGGGAACCGTCTGTGGATCTGTTCGCGGCTCGCGAAAACGCTCAGTGTCGCCTGTGGTTTTCCCTGAGTCCCCGGGACGGACCCCCGCTCGGGGCGGACGCCTTCTCACACCAGCCCTGGCCTCGAACGCTCCTTTATGCGTTTCCACCAGTCCCTCTGATTCCCCGTCTCCTGGACCGAATTCGGTCGGAACAGCTCTCGGTGATTCTGGTGGCTCCCAGACGCGTGTCCGCGTCATGGTTTCCGGACCTGCAAGCGCTAGTGTCCGGCTCCCCGTGGAGGCTCCCGTGGAGGGCGGACGCCCTTCTCCAGGCGGATGGGATAATCAAACATCCTCCGGAAATAGGCCAACGGCTGTGGGTCTGGCCGCTGAGCGGTCACACTTAGAGGCTTCTGGGCTGACGCATGATGTGGTCGCCACGATTCAGAGTGTGCGGGCGCCCTCTACCATTGCGTCTTACGCTGCTAAATGGGCAGCTTTCCAGAACTGGTGCGCAGAACGGAATGTTCAAGCACTCTCCTGCCAGCTGGCAGATGTCTTATCGTTTCTGCAGATACTGATGGACAGGGTCCTCGCATTCAGCACTGTTAAGACATATGCTGCAGCTATCTCATCATGTCATCAGGGTTTTGGAGATAGATCTGTTTTCAATCATCCCCTCACAAAACGTTTTCTAAAAGGTGTCAGGAGGAACAGACCTGTGTCCCGCCCGCTTTTTCCCCAATGGGATCTAACGGTGGTTCTGCGTGGCTTATCTGAAGCTCCATTTGAACCCTTGGACCAAGTCTCACTCAAGTTCCTGTCGCTTAAAACTGCATTGCTGCTGGCGCTAGCATCAGTTAAGAGAGTGAGTGACCTAACCGCCCTCTCAGTGGCTCCCGCATGCCTCAGGATCCGGGAGGATGGCGGGTCTGCTGTTTTATGCCCCAACCCAGCCTTTGTGCCCAAAAGCATTAATGCTTCCTTCAAATCCAGGTCAATTTCATTGGCTGGACTTTTTCCTCCTCCCCATAATTCTGAGGAGGAGGCGGCTTCTCACCTTCTCTGCCCGGTGCGCGCGCTTGCACGATATGTGTCACGCACTTCAGGGATTCGTTGTTCACAAAACCTGTTTGTGCACTACAGGGAGTCTTCCCTTGGTCAGGCGCTGTCGGCCCAGCACCTTTCACCCTGGCTGTGTGACGCCATTTCCCTCGCTTACACATCATCAGGGCAGGATCCCCCTGAGGCACTCAGGGCTCACTCAGCCAGGGGGATTTCCTCTTCTATGGCGCTCCTCAGTGGTGTGTCAATGGAAGACATTTGTCAGGCTGCTTCATGGGCTTCACCCTGTTCCTTTACTCGTTATTATTTACGAGATGTGTCTTCAGGATCCATCACTCTTTCAGTGCTTGGACCCCAGCAGGCTAAATGAATGCTTATGGCACCTCATTAGCCTTGCTGAGATGTTTTTCATCCTCTTGTGGATGATGTTTTTTAGTGGGGGCCCCTCTCTTATCGTGCCTGCCTCAGTCTTTAAGCCTGGTCTGAGGCTGAACGTCCCCCACTAGAGGAGATTTGATTGGGTGTGTCCATTGGTTGTGTTAACCAGTGGGGCGTAAACCCATCCAGCTGCGCTTTATTCCAATAGCAGCTAGCTTAAGGGCTAAGACTAGACGAAATAGAACGTTGGTTACGTATTGTAACCCCAGATTCTATGAGTCTAGTCGCAGCCCTTAAGCCACTGGCCCCACTGGTTATGATGGGAATAAGAGCCATTGGAGGTGAGCAGTGGGGTCACTGCGGTTATATACCACGAGGGGGCCCACTATTGGTGGGCGTACATTTAAGCTCTTCATGATTGGCTGATGCGGAGATCATCCTTCCAATAGCAGCTATCTTAAGGGCTGCGACTAGACTCATAGAATCTGGGGTTACAATACGTAACCAACGCTATTTTATTTACTTGTTCCACAAAAAGAGTTCCATATACTTTCAATATCCAGATATTCCAACATTCATCTGGCACAACAAGATTAAAAAACTGTTTGCCCCTGTCTCAATCCATCACACCTGAGCTCAGCTACACCAGGATTAAAATTGGTGTGGAGACAGACAGGTGCTTTACAGATTGTGTTTTTCCCCCATCTAGTGTTCACAAAGAGCAGCAGCAACTTAAACTTAAAATGGCTCTGACAGCCTTAAAGTGACAGTGTCTATTTTCCCTGGCGATAGGGGGTAGTGCATACCTAAATCATTACAAGCAAGCAGTATTTTTGTGTTTGAGTAAGACCTTACCAAAGATGGTAATTAGGGTCAAAAATCCTTGAGAGCACAATCTCCAGTAAAATTACAAGAACATCAGACTCCCATTCATCACTGGCAACTAGTGAAGAGGTAAATTTGTAAAACACCATTTATGAATGGCAAAAGTTTTGTAACTGATTGTTACAAATCAGTAAATGCATTTGTTTGTCACGGGCTCCTGTAAAAGGAAACATGGGTTCTAATATGGCGTTGCCTGCTCCCATGCACTTTAGACCTAATTTTTATGGTTATACGTTACAAAGCTGCCTATATTTTTCAACAACTGGACATCATTTAAAGGTGCAGTATGTAAAAATAAAGCAAGGATTTTACAGTGAGAAAATCCCAAAAGAGTCTAATGCTTCAGTCATTTTGGAATGAAGGTTACATCGAAACTTATTTCATATGCAGATGACTGCGGGGATTGTAAATTTTTCTCCTTTTAAAAGAAAGGAAGGAGGGACATAACTACTGTTTACCATCAGTGAGTGTGGGGTTGCCATGTCTCCTGCGAGCTAATACTGCAGCGCCAACAACTGTAATTTGACGACGGTCGGCAAAAAGCTCCAGAGTTGTTTAAAGTGGTTGCAGTAACCAATTTTTTAACTTAATTTCTGCATAATGCACCTTTAAATCCATTTTCAACATTTCAATGGACATTTCCAGAGATTAACGGTTAAAAACTACGCATTGTCACTTTAAAAACTCATTTGTAAGGATTTTCCCTTTATAGTCCATACTGACTCTGTAGGACCGATTGAAGCACATGGCTTTAGCGTTGTCTTTAGCAGCTAAAATGAAAATGTCAATTAAAGTGTCAAAGTTAAATTTGATATAAAGCTTTAAAGAGAGCTGCAATCATCCAATTTTACCAGATTATCTGCCACGGTGGATTTAGAAGCTATATTTGTCTTGAGGCAGATGAACAAACGGAGGAATAGAAAGGTAATCGAAACGATGATTAATTTTAACCGTTAAATAAACTCAGTCAGATGGATGTTTTTCCTGTAATTGTCACAGTGGCAGCTTAAATCCTGATGATTGCTTAGATTTATTTGCAGATGTGCAGCTCAGGATGATACTGTGTGATGAAAATCTCGTTATAAATTATGAGAGCTGTGAGGTTTTAACAAAGCATGGTCTCACAGTTGGTTGATGCTAGTCAGTTTATCAACTTTGAATCCAAAATAGTTTGCATCGACTTTAGTTTACTGGCACCAAGCCTATGGCAAGCCAAATGAGCATTTATTCTGATATCAGGATATCAGCCAGAATTGTCATGAACATGTAAGCCATTTCTGTCCACTAGTTAACTAGTTAGACATGTTTGTGTCAACTAGTTAAATATCGAGGGTGAAAATGTGCCCACTAGTTAACTAGTGACAGCAGAAATGCGCACTAGTTAACTAGTGAACACATTTAGGCTTCAGTAGTTAACTAGTTGACACAAAAACTGCTCACTAGTTAACTAGTAAAAGCAGAAATGCATAGCAGTCAGCTACTTGAAGGTATTTGTCTCACTAGTTAACTAGTGAGGGTCAAAATGTGCACACTAGTTAACTTGTGGTAGACATAAATGCGCACTAGTTAACTAGTGAACATATTTTGGCTTCACTAGTTAACTAGTTGACACATAAATGGCTCACTAGTTAACTAGTAAAGACCAAAATGCATACCAGTCAGCTAGTTGAAGGTTTTTGTGTCTCACTAGTTAACTAGTGATGGCCAAAATGTGCACACTAGTTAACTTGTGGTAGACATAAATGTGCACTAGTTAACTAGTGAACACATTTTGGCTTCACTAGTTAACTAGTTGTCACATAAATGGCTCACTAGTTAACTAGTAAAGGCCAAAGTGCATACCAGTCAGCTAGTTGAAGGTTTTTTGTGTCTCACTAGTTAAATATTGATGGCCAAAATTTGCACACTAGTTAACTAGTGAAGGCTTAACTCCTAACTAGTTAACTAGTTGGAGTAGGTCAGTGCCACTAGTTAACTAGTGAACCATTAATGGCTCACTAGCTAGCTAGTTGATGGCAGCAGGCTCACTAGTTACCTAGTTGATGCATCCATTGTCCAAACTAGTTAACTAGTGAGGACATAAATGTACACTAGTAAACTAGTTCAAGTCTACATTCACACTAGCTAGCTAGTTGCGCAGAATTCTAATTAGGAGGCGGAGAATTTCTCAAATTAAGACTCTCTATTGGCTCCCTGTGTCAAAATAAACTATGACAACCAATCACAGTGCGGAATTTCGTAAAATCCCACCCCAAACATTTGCATGCGGCACACAAGTTAACATGCTGGCCAGAGGAACCTCAGCTAGTGAACTAGTAGTGGCTTCAGTGTGACACTTACATGTAAACTTGTGAAGGCAGAACTGCTCACTAGTTAACTAGAGAGGGTACAAATGTCCACTAGTTAACTAGTGAGGTGCAAAATAAGTGTCACTAGTTCACTAGTGGGCCCCAAATCGCCCACAAGTTAACTAGTAAGGTGCGGATATGCTCACTAGTTAACTAGTGAGGTGCAGACTTGCTCACTAGTTAACTAGTGCGCCCTAAAGCGCCCACTAGTTAACTAGTAAGGTGCAAAAAAGCATCACTAGTTAACTTGTAAAGTGCAGATATGCTCACTAGTTAACTAGTGGGCCCCAAAATGTCAACATGTTAACTAGTAGGGTGCGGATTTGCTCACTAGTTAACTAGTGAGGCACAGATATGCTCACTAGTTAACTAGTGATGTGCGGATTTGCTCACTAGTTAACTAGTGAGGTGCAGATTTGCTCACTAGTTAACTAGTGTGCCCTAAAGCACCCACTAGTTAACTAGTAAGGTGCAAAAAAGCATCACTAGTTAACTTGTAAAGTGCAGATATGCTCACTAGTTAATTAGTGGGCCCCAAAACGCCAACTAGTTAACTAGTAGGGTGCGGATTTGCTCACTAGTTAACTAGTGAGGCACAGATATGCTCACTAGTTAACTAGTGAAGTGCGGATTTGCTTACTAGCTAACTAGTGAGGCGCGGATTTGCTCACTAGTTAACTAGTGAGGTGCGGATTTGCTCACTAGTTAACTAGTGAGGTGCGGATTTGCTCACTAGTTAACTAGTGAGGTGCGGATTTGCTCACTAGTTAACTAGTGAGGTGCAGATATGCTCACTAGTTAACTAGTGAGGTGCAGATATGCTCACTAGTTAACTAGTGCGCACAAGACGCACACTAGTTGCTGTTTTTGGAGCAATCTAGTTTACTTGTTATGTAAAAATGTGTTCTTACTAGTTAACTAGTGACAAATTTACCTTCACTAGTTAACTAGTTGACATATTTGGCCTTTCTAGTTCACTTGTAATGGGACAGGAAGCACTCACTAGTTAACTAGTGAGCATATCTGCATTATAATTTTTTCTCACTAGCTTATAGAGGGCAAACTGAGCCTTACATGTTAAGTAGTGAACACAAAACACTGTCACTAGTTAACTAGCTGCAGAAAAATGCCCCTAAAACTAGTAAATTTGTGGAATTTGAATAAATACACACTTGGCTGGCATTCTGTGTAACATGTTAACTAGTTCGACCGCTGTACTGCTCACTAGTTAGCTAGTGAGCAAATCCGGCCTTTACATGCAAATGAAGAAATGCAGAACAGCTATGTGATTGGTCCATGTAGGACTGAGAAACAGAGAAAGTATGGCGGACTCTGTTCAGGCTGTTCTAAGAGAAAATTTGATAAACTAAGATCGTTTGAGCACATAAATATGTTTTGACGATATTTGTAGCGAGAAAGTTGTGGTGTATTGCTGTAATCTTTGTTCAGTTAACGTGTGCAGTCTTTAGTTTTCAGTTATTAGTCTGAAAAAGCCTGGAGGCGGAAGGCAGCGGCAGACAGCATGTCTGTTTCTGTTGACAGGAAAGTGCAGAAACTCCGCAGAAATCTCCGTCAGATATATTGTTTCACATTTGTACGGAAGCGACAAGTTTATAATAATAAAAAAGGCTCTATTTTACATACGTTGCTGTAAAGCCTGCCAGCACTCATAGTGTTTTAAAGGTATAAATTTGCGAGGAGATGTAGCACCTAGTGCTGGTGGTCTAGTGACTAACGCGTTTGCCTGCAATGGTGAAGGTCGTGGGTTTGATACTGGATCATACACTTTAGTTGTGTACATTATTTCACTTCTTTTCTTTTGCATAATTTTTGTATTTATGTCAACAAGAAACAAAATACGTAACGGATTAGTGGGCAGAGTTACACACACACACACACACACAAAACATGTAAACAAGTATTTTATGAGTATGAATCTGATTATTGCCGACAGTCGATATTTAAGCATGTGTGTCCCCCTTCCTCAATCCATCCTCGCAAAATAAAATCATCGGCACAGCACAGCAGGCTTTCTCTTGATCCAGAACTAGCACTTCGAAATTGATCATGTCCGCGGCCATCTGCTGCACAATCAGCTGCTCGCATCGCGGGAAACATTGAAAACAGCTTCATGAACTGAGACACAACAGGGTTAACATCGACAAAAAAATCCACAAATAAATCTAAATAATTAATGCCATTTACGTCTTTTTCGTTGAAATATACAAATAGCAGATCATAAATCTAGAGCAGAAAAAGCTGCTGCAGGAAGCAGGGTCTGTAGTTATTCATGCACCAATTCATCAATGTGATTATTGATCAAGATCAGGTAAACTGATATTAATGTTGCAACATTTCATTTGATCATCTGAATGATACCACACAACTGAATGACCTGTTGAGTCTCTGCATATTCAGGTATTTACTACGGAAAACAAACAACAGCAGGCAGCAGCAGGACTCCCCATGTTATTTCTCGGGTCGCTGGCCCGCGGTCGTCGGGGCCGCTGCGGTCAGCTCTTAGCCGGGAAGCCCTCGTTCGGCTGCGTGGGCTGCTTCACCGTGGACCAGCTCCCAGCAGCCGCTGGTCGGGAGAAACGCTCTGGCTGCAGCTCCGATCAGACCCTACCAACACCTCGCCACAGACAGCACCGCATTAAAAGCCCACAATTACGACCCGCTCCCCAAAGTTACAGTTCTCAAGCACTGATGAACACATACATAACCCACAACAGCTATGAAATGTGTGTTATTTACGGCAAAAAGGAGATATTTTTCAAGCCGACGTGCCAATGTTAACCGCAGTTGGCTTGGAAATGTGCTGATTTTATTATTTTTGTCAATTAAAATCCCCCTTGTTTGCTCTTACGTTTTACGAAAACGCAATATTAATTAAAGCACGCTTTAGTGATCAGCATGTAAAGCAAAGAAGAAATGTGAACATTTCAACCCATTTCGAACCAACCAGTAATATGATTTCTTAATACGGTGCAGCGGCAGCATTTAAAAACCAAAATATAGTTTTTACTCTCCAAAAAAAGGAGAAGACAGTCACGGTGCAGCAACCCATTTTAGTCCATTAATCTCCACAATAAATATCCAGACAGAGAATTTCTACGGCCTCGCTGTAAACTCCAATGTCACCCAGGACCAGTCTTAAAGAGACAACGCGCTTAAAGGGAAAGTGTGTAGATTTCTGGCAATAGGGGGTAGTAAATACCAAAGTCACTGCAAACAAGCTGTATTTTTTGTTCAAGTGAGGACCTTACTAACTAATGCTCATAAAGCCAACAAAACTCTCTGGACTCTAGCTGTAACTCTCAAATTAGGATATGAGATTAATGACTCAGGTTCACGCTCCAATACATTAATTGTTTGAGAAATGCATCTTTTTATGTTGAGTGCCATCCGCCAAATAACACACGAGAAAAGGAAGAAGAAGAGTGTTGTTGCACAGTTTTCAAAGGAGTCAAAAACCACCAGCAAAACCATAAATACAGCTAAATAAACATAAAATCCAACATGGCGTCCTCCAGAGAGTCGGACCCTCGCCTGTGTATTTTATTACTATGAAGGGTACATGAACTGATTAGGAACACAATGTTATAGGGTCAAAGGTCAAGGTTGTGTGAGGTCATATATATATCAAAAATTGCCTGAACGGGTTGAATGATTTTGACTAAATCAGAGGTGATAGCTCCCTATCAAAGGTAGATAAACTGATCAGGTCACAACCTCATAGGGTCAAAGGTAAAGGTCGTGTGAGGCCGTATATATGAAAAATTGGTTTTTGTGTGCAATATCTTCTGAACAGGTTGAAATACTTTGACCAAATCGCAGGTGAGAACTCCCTATCTAAGGTAAATAAACTCATGAGGTACAAAACCTCATAGGGTCAAAGGTCAAGGTTGTGTGAGGCCGTATATATGAAAATTTGGCTTTTGTGTGCAATATCTCCTGAACGGGTTGAAGGATTTTGACAAAATCAGAGGTCATAACTCCCTATCAAAGGTAAATAAACTCATCACATACACAAGTTCATAGGGTCAGAGGTCAGTGTCATGAGAGGTAATATATATGACCAGTCAGGCATATCCCGCGACGCTCTGCATCGATTTCCAGGGCTTTCTTGTTTCTACAGAGTTTATGTAGGGTGCTGCTGGTTTGGGGTGTTATGTCAGCAGGCAGAGTTTAGGAGTCTGACAGCTGTGGGGAAGAAACTGTTTCGGGACCTGGTAGTCTTAGTCCATAGGCTCCTGTAGCGCTTCCCAGAGGGCAGGAGGGTGAAGAGTCCATTCGATGGGTGACTGGAGTCTGATGGTTTTCCCTGCCCTTTTCAGACACCAAGAAAAAAGGAGAGTAACTTTATTTTGTTTGTGTGATTTTATTTTGTTGTGTGACTACTGGTTGCAGTTCCCTGTTCAATTGATTGCTGTTCCCTGTTAAATTTAAAAAAGAAAAAAGTCTAAAGTTTTGTTTTGACTGGAGAGAACTAAAAAAGGTTACACTGTCTTCTGGTACTAGCTCAAAATAACAAGTGGTGCTTGCTGCAGAACCACAAAGGCGGAGCTGCACCAGAAGGTGGAGCTGCACCAGAGTCAGCGCCGCCCATTCCAGAATCAGCCCCGCCCATTCCATTAGAGTCAGTCTAATTCCTTCCAGTTGTCAGACTTGATAGCATTCTGGAACCAAAGAGGGTGTTGTAGCTAAAAAATGCGAGATTGAGGACGGAGTTGAGAAGTTAATTGAACAGTTTTTGTAAAGGTTCCATATAATTAAAAATCTAACTTTTGGAACTTTTAATCATGTTATATTGTCATTTCCTCATAAGAAACACGCCAAAGCCATTTTTAGCCTCATTCATGCATTTTCCTCCCATCTCAGCTTCAATTTGGTCTCCTCCCCCGAAGCGGGTCTGGTCTTGGTTCTCAAATCTGGATATTCTGTGAATTTTCTGACAAATTATTTCTGAAATCACTTCTACTGAGACACCGCCAATAAACCATACATCCCATCTCAGAGACACACTGGGCAGCACAATTACATGTAACGCCACTTGATTTATAACAGATGTGGTGGTGTAGTGGTTATGGAGTCAGGTTGACATGCTGTTTCGCCTCCCAGTAGTGTAAGTTTTAGGTAGTTTACAACCTCTTTTCTTCATTTCTAGCTACACTTGCCAGTACTATGTTTACAACAATTTACTGGTATACCGTTTAACATTTAATGTGTTTATTTATTTATTTATTCGTTTATTTAGCCAGTGTGAGTCCATTTGTGAGCAGAGTTTCAACTAAAATGCTGTTTAGGAACGACCAAATTCAAAGAACTTTTAGCGACATAAATATTTTGCTGAAAAGAAACATTACAACTAAAATATAAACAAATTGAATGTGGCTAAATAGACTGCTGATGACCCCACCGAGAATCGAACCAGCATCAGCTGAGGGGAAAGCAAAAACCAACTCAGACGATTTTACCACTAGACTACCAGAGGCCGTTCAATAGACTGAAGTGCTGTTGTACACCACTTTTATTAGACCAGCTGTAGGCAGATATTCGCTAAAAGAAACCTTTTCATTTCGAGATATATTCAGTCTTTGTCATGTAGCAAGTTATATTTATCTTGTTTAATTGGAGTATAGAACATAGCATTAACGACTGTAAACTAGTAACAGCCGTAATTCATGTGGGTCAGGTCAGTTTGCGATAAAGTTGAAAACAAAAACGGAAGTCAGTGGGCTAGGCTGAGTTTGCGTGAATGGGCGGGGTGCAGCTCCGCCTTTGTGGTTTTGCAGCCAGCACCCTCTCCAAAATAACCACAGTTTTTTCCCTCAGTGTCATTTGATCTATTTCTTGGGAAGATGGATGGATGGATGGATGGAGATATATATATATATATATATATATATATATATATATATATATATATATATATATATATATATATATATATCAATAATTATTTTTAATATAGCCTTTTTCAATACCAAACTTTCAATACCAAACAAAAATGAACTACAATAAAATTACTGGCACACTTAATTCCAATTCTCCTCAATGGGACTTGAACTCGCCAACTGATCTCCCTTACACGACACCAAACGAGGTGCTTTACTTGATTTGGGAGGGGGGAATAAAAGCAGTAAAACAATAAAACTTTGAACATTACAACACAAAGAGAAAATAAATAATGTTACAGCAATTGCGGAATGCCATCTGCGGGATTCGAACCCGCCGCAACGACCAACCAGTAGGTGTCAAACCATGACTAATGAGTGCAAGCCTTGGCGCTCAGGGACACCCATCAGATTGTGAGGCCACAGCACATACGCTTTAGACTGGGTGGGATTCTTATACCCAACAGGAGTCTTCTGCCCGCCTTCTCATTAGAATATGCATAATTTGTGTTTCAGGCACTAGTTAACTAGTGAGCTGCTGCACTGCCACACATGTAAACTGGTGAAATTTCAATTGTTCCACTAGTTAACTAGTGGACAAAAATGGTCAGCTTGTATGTGTTTTTAGATGCAACTAGTTAACTAGTGAGCAAATCCGCACCTCACTAGTTAACTAGTGAGGTGCAGATATGCTCACTAGTTAACTAGTGAGGTACTAGTGAGGTGCAGATATGCTCACTAGTTAACTAGTGAGCATATCTGCACCTCACTAGTTAACTAGTGAGCAAATCCGCACCTCACTAGTTAACTAGTGAGCAAATCCGCACCTCAATAGTTAACTAGTGAGCAAATCTGCACCTCACTAGTTAACTAGTGAGCAAATCCGCACCTCACTAGTTAACTAGTGAGCAAATCCGCACCTCACTAGTTAACTAGTGAGCATATCTGCGCCTCACTAGTTAACTAGTAAGCAAATCCGCACGTCACTAGTTAACTAGTGAGCATATCTGCGCCTCACTAGTTAACTAGTGAGCAAATCCGCACCCTACTAGTTAACTAGTTGGCGTTTTGGGGCCCACTAGTTAACTAGTGAGCATATCTGCACCTTACTAGTTAACTAGTGATGCTTTTTTGCACCTCACTAGTTAACTAGTGGGCACTTAAGGGTGCACTAGTTAACTAGTGAGCAAATCTGCACCTCACTAGTTAACTAGTGAGCATATCCACACCTTACTAGTTAACTTGTGGGCGTTTTGGGGCCCACTAGTGAACTAGTGACACTTATTTTGCACCTCACTAGTTAACTAGTGGACATTTGTACCCTCTCTAGTTAACTAGTGAGCAGTTCCGCCTTCAAAAGTTTACATGTAAGTGTCACACTGAAGCCACTACTAGTTTACTAGCTGAGGTTCCTCTGGCCAGCATGTTAACTTGTGTGCCGCATGCAAATGTTTGGGGTGGGATTTTGCAAAATTCCGCACTGTGATTGGTTGTCATATTTTATTTTAACATAGTGAGCCAATAGAAAGCCTCAATTTGAGAAATTCTCTGCCTCCTAATTAGAATTCTGTGCAACTAGCTAGCTAGTGTGAATGTAGGCTTGAACTAGTTTACTAGTATACATTTATGTCCTCACTAGTTAACTAGTTTGGACAATGGATGCATCAACTAGGTAACTAGTGAGCCTGCTACAATCAACTAGCTAGCTAGTGAGTCATTAATGGTTCACTAGTTAACTAGTGGCACTGCCCTACTCCAACTACTTAACTAGTTAGGAGTTTTGCCTTCACTAGTGAACATGTGGACACTTTGAACTGTCACTAGTTAACTAGTGAGACACAAAAACCTTCAACTAGCTGACTGGTATGCATTTTAGCCCTTACTAGTTAACTAGTGAGCCATTTTTGTGTCACCTAGTTAACTAGGAAGCCAAAATGTGTTCACTAGTCAACTAGTGGGCATTTCTTCTGTCACTAGTTAACTGGTGTGCACATTTTGGCCATCACTAGTTAACTAGTGAGACACAAAAACCTTCAACTAGCTGACTGGTATGCATTTTGGCCTTTACTAGTTAACTAGTGAGCCATTTTGTGTCACCTAGTTAACTAGTGAAGCCAAAATGTGTTCACTAGTTAACTAGTGAACATTTCCGTCTCCCACTAGTTAACTGGTGGGCTCATTTTGACCCTGACTAGTTAACTAGTGAGACACAAATACCTTCAACTAGCTGACTGGTATGCATTTTGGCCTTTACTAGTTAACTAATGAGCCATTTTTGTGTCAACTAGTTAACTAGTGAAGGTCAAAATGTGTTCACTAGTTAACTAGCGTGTACAGTTTGACCCTCACTAGTTAACTAGTTGACCTGTTGACAAGATATCAGAATTAATGCTCAAGCGGCTGGCCAAATTGGGCAAAGTTAACAAGTGGGATTTTTACATTCAGTAGTCAGCTAGTACGAGTTTTTGTACCTTACTAGTTGACTAGTAAAAACTAAATGTGTTTTAACTAGTTAACTAGTGGACATTGATCTGTCCACTAGTTAACTAGTGAACACACTGAGCAATACTAGTTAACTAGTAAGATATGAAACATTTTAACTAGTTAACTAGAGAGAATTTAGGCCTTACTGGTTAACTAGTTGACATTTAGGCTGTCACTATTTAACTAGTTGACACAAACATGGCTAACTAGTTAACTAGTGGACAGAAATGGCTTACATGTTCATGACAATTCTGGCTGATATCCTGATATCAGAATAAATGCTCATTTGGCTTGCCATACAAGCCCCCACAATGCGGCTCTAATAATGGTCCCAACCCGGAAGTAAGAGAAATTGCAGTTCCACCCTCATCCGCTGGGGGCTGGTGCCAGAAGCGAGCAAATCCTCATTGACTCCCATGTTAAAAAAGCCGATTTCACAGCAGAAATAAACATGTTTACAGCCTGGTACCAAAACATGTTTTTTGTCTAAATTATCTAGTTTATACTCATGACAACTCTGAGGGGGGTGAATTTTTTTCTCACTCTTCTGTTTAAGTGTATTGAAAGCCTAAAATTCTGTATAATTAATGAGCATCAGACCCACGTGACCGCCGCCTCAGACCCACGTGACCACAGAGCTAGCTCCGTGGAAAGGCCTCAGTACAGCCTCGGCCTCTCCTGGAAACTGTTTCGGGATTTTGAGTCTCTGTGCTTGTGAATTCTGTTTTGGATATTATTGGTGCAATTGTTGGACAAAATGGCTTGCTGTGGTATTAATTGCACCAATAGAGCGTCCAAGGAGTCTCCACTTCATTTTTTTCGGTAAGTTAAAATCTATATTCGTATTTTATGTCACTGCCGCCCTTAAACTAGCTGAGTTTACCGAAGTAGCTAGCTAACTATCAGTTTAACATGTAGCATGTACTGTTTAACCATGAAATTTAAATGTAAAATACGGAAAAATAATTAATAGGGCATATTTCGATGGGTAAAAGGGTAAAACCCAGTGCATTTAAGATAAAAATGGGTTGAAATGCAAAACCCAATCATACTTGTCATGTAAACATTAGCTTTGTAGATATTTGTGTGCAACAAAAACCAAACTTAAATAATTTGTCATTCTTTATTGAAAAACAACAAAATACAGGTAAACAGAAAGTGTGGGAAAATGATTACGTGAAAGTATTGCTCTTTAAATGAAACACTTCTTATTTTTAAATAGAAAAACTAAAAATGTCCTGTACAGCAACATGACAGAAGAATGGTGGTCTGTCTGTCAGAATGTGCTGAACAGATTTGCTCTATCAAGAGGAGCCTTAATGTGTACGAGGTTCCCCTTGAGTAATATTGGTTTGGGTTATGTATCGCCACATCAGTATGTAAATGCTGAACCAATCTGGAATAAAGACTGCTGATAGAGGATAAACAAGTAAAAAAGAGAAAAATTAATACAACTAGCAAACCAAAATAAAAACAGCAACCAGCACCTGTGAAGAAACATTTCTAAGAGTCATCAAGAAAACTTGGGATGAACAACTATAAACATGTAAAGCATGAACCACAAACATGAACAACAAACATCGACAAGCATGTGTTCGTGCGTGTGCTGGGATGTGAAGTGTTAGAAAGGACCAGGTGCACTCTGGAATGGCCCCAAGCGCCAGAAAACCTTGCTACAGAGAACTCAGCAAGGCCACATCCAGAACCGGGCTGACACAGGTCATGGGCCACAGGACACAGGAATCACACAGCATTTCCACCTGAAACAGAATCATTCAAATTAGAATCAAATACAACAGTTGTTCAGTCTGACATCAAATGGATTTTTAAAGAAGGCAATTGGACTTCTTTGGTTTCATGAATTTAGGAGGGTTGATCTTAAGCTCGATTCATGCTTCTCATCCAGCTTCATGCTGGATTTTATCCAGAATCGAGACTTTGAAAATATATAGTTTAATTACAGTTTGATTTATTTGACATCTGTATAAGGTTTATTATTTTGTTTTTTCCCCCTAAATGCCTAACGTTTTAGTTTAACATGAATATTTGTCATTCATCCCAATACATAAAGTTACACATTAAAGACTGTCCAAAAATTAAATTGTTTGAGTAATTAACCATAGAATTAGATGGAAATTAATAACATGATTGTTTCCCATCTAAACAGCCCTAGTCACAGACAATTCAAGGGTGGGGAAGATTTTCTTCTAGTTACACAGCAATGTAACGTCGGTATATTATACAGCTAATGCTTCTATTTTTTAAATCTCAACCAAAATATGAAGTAATGTGTTTGTACCCTGGAGTCCGTGGTGAAGTGACGACTCTCAAAGTGTTCACTGCACAAGCGGGAGAATGAATTGGGAGTCCAGCACTCTCTTCTTTGGTTGCTCACCCAAAGGTCAAGCCTCTCTGGATCACCTAGAGGAAAACTTCATACAAAGAACTAATTAAGTATATGGCTTTAAAATACTTACTGGAAATTACTGACTCGAGCGTACTGCAATATAAGCCTCACCCCCCAAAAAAAGAGCGAGTTTATCTGATGGCATACAAACTTCTAACAAGTGTAACGTGAGGAAATATGGGTTTTCTATCACAAAGGTGGTGCTGGACGCAGCTAGGTCAAAGCTGGGTCATTGAGAACTTTCACCCACAGATTAAGTCCTGAACGCCAGCGAGTCTGGAAGGAAACCATAACATCAGCCACCTGCAGTCTACCAGAAGATGTGTTTACATGAGTTGTACCCAGACCAAGTCAAAACATAAAGTTTAAACTTCTTTTTCTTGATTTTAATGTTAGAATAACCATTATCATTTTGCTCATTATAAATGTGTTTAATCAAATGAATGGTTCTTATGCTTTGGGGTAATTATAATGGCTTAATGAATCCATAATTAGATAGTGTTGAGAATGTTTGGTACTGACCTTCACACTCAAGCACACAAACATTCACACACACCCACACACACCTTCCCACAGTAAACTCCAGACACATTTGATGACGCACATGTTTTGCTTTGAGAAGAGAAAGGTTTTTGGTAAGTTTTCAGTCTTTTAGTTCAGTTCGTGTTGGACAACGAAAGAGAGTGGACCTGAAAACCGAAAGGGGGGGGGGGGGGGGCAGAGCCGGCTGGCTCGTTCTTTCCCCCCTTTCACGCTGTTCCTGCCAAGCCAGGCAGAATAGCTGAATCGCAACTTCTAACGCAGACTCATTACCGAGTCTTTTGATTTCTGAGTGAATTAACTTAAGAAAGCGCGTCGACAAAACGCTTTACCATCAACGTGTACCGAGGACAACTCTGGACCGGTTCGCAGCGCATCTTTGTCTTCTTTGCCAGCCAAGGTGCCCTGGATGAAACATCCTAAGGTGACGTCCCGGGTCCAACAGAGGGTCCGATTTTCGGTGAGGCAAAACACGACAGATAGCGTTTTGATGCATCTTTTCCATTAAACCTAAGTTTATTCAAACCATCACTTTTCACTCAGACACCTGTTTCTTCCTGAAGCAAAATCAGATGCACACACGCATCCATCTCATCTCATATCACCAGCACAAATCACAACATTCTCAATCTTCATAAATTCATCAGAAGGTCTATTGGAGCCAGAACAGCATATCAACTGTTAAAAAGATTGTCCCACAAAGTTACCAATGTTGATTGTATTTCCTGTTTGTCAATTTCAAAATCATTAGTTTAATTTGATGAATTAAAACTGAACTATACCCAGCTATAGCCCATGGAGTTCCCCCTGCCTCGTCGAACAGAAACCTGATGGTTCTGCCCGATTTATTACGGATTATAGAAAGGTGAACACCATTACTGTTCCTGATGCTTTCCCTTTGCCCAGAATTGAAGACTGTATAGACAGTGTGGGAAAATCCAGGTTTGTCACCAAGCTGGACCTGCTTAAAGGCTACTGGCAGGTCCCGTTAACACCAGCTGCCTCGGAAATTTCAGCTTTTGTGACGCCAGACTGCTTATTACAGTACACAGTTATGCCGTTTGGTATGCGGAATGCTCCCGCTACTTTCCAGCGATTAATGAATGTAGTGACGTCAGATCTTCCGTCATGCAGTACTTATCTGGACGACATAGTTATCCACACTTCCTCCTGGGCTGACCACTTGTTGGCTTTGAAAAGCCTTTTTGTTCGTCTGAAACAGGCCAGGTTAACTGTGAACCTCGCCAAAAGTGAGTTTGTCAGGGCCACGGTTACCTATTTAGGCAAAGAAGTGGGTCAAGGGCACGTCAGATTGCTCTCTGATAAGGTACAGGCCATTTTAGATTTTCCCAAACCGTTGACCCGGCGAGAACTTCGCCGTTTTGTGGGAATGACAAGTTATTATCGGTGTTTTTGTAAAAACTTTGCTGTTGTGGTGGCTCCTTTAACGTCTTTACTGTCTCCAAAGGGCCCGTTTGTATGGACACCTGCGGCTCAGGCGTCTTTTGACAACTGCAAACGGTTGTTAAGCTCCGCCCCTGTTCTCCTGGCTCCAGACATCTCCAAGGCTTTTCAGGTGGAGGTGGACGCTAGTGATGTTGGGATGGGAGCCGTCCTTCTACAGGAAGATGAGTCAGGAGTACGCCACCCAGTGGCCTATTATTCTAAGAAGTTCACCCCATGCCAATTGAACTATTCCACCATTGAAAAGGAGGCCCTAGCGTTGATCTTAGCCCTCCAACACTTCGAAGTATATGTGTGTAATGGACATGATTTGTTGATCTACACGGACCATAACCCATTAGTGTTTTTATCCAGGATGTACAACAAAAACCACCATTTGATGAGATGGGCTCTGTTCCTCCAGGACTACAACCTCACCATCCGCCACCGGAAAGGAACCGAAAATGTCATCGCTGATTGTTTATCGCGATCCTTCAGCACCCACGATCAGTTTTCAGACGGCTGAGATCCCCTGGCTAGTGTGGAGAGATTATTTCCTCTTTAGGGGATAATCTATTTGTTATTTTGTTAGTGTTGTGGCCCATGGGTTAGTGTTGGTGATTCATTTCACCTTCTCGGGAGCACTCCAGAAAGAGAACCTCTCTTTGCTGGTTATGTTTTTTTTGTGTCTTTTGCACCGTGCTTAATCTGCCCGCCCAAATCCACATGAAGAGCTAGGCTTATTTTTAGTTAGTTTTTGGTTAGGCAGATGGCGGGGACTCGGTCTCTGTGTGGGCGTTTGGTGTTTCTGGTAGAGAAAAAAAAAAGGGGGAGACACATTATGAGAAAAATGGTGTTTTTATTCTGTTTTCACTTCCACCATTTTTCTTTACTTTCGGTATGGGGGTGTTACGGACCCTGAGTTCTCCAGCACTCAGCTTCTACTCCGCACCCTTATTCCTGCACCATTTTCAGGACCATGGAGAGCGCCCAGCTCCCTGGCTTCACTCTATGCAGCTGACTCCCATCAGGAATCACCCAGCTGGAGCAGATAAAGATCAGCGCTGCTCAGAGGCTGACAGAGAGAGGGAGAGAGAGAGAGAGAGAGGATTGAGGCTGACAGAGAGAGGACTGGAGAGAGGATTGGAGTGAAAGATTGCTTGTTTTGGAGAACTTGTGGACGGTTGCCCCTGGCTGGTTTAATTTCCACCCGCATAAGAAAACCGGTTGAGCTCCGGTTTTCTTTGCTCTTAACAGAGTTGACTGTTGCGTGGGTGAGTTGGTTCACCAGTGGACCTTTTGGTAAGGCCTCCGGGCAAGCTCCGTTGTTCCTGGTTTATTTTCAGAACCAGTGAGTTTCCGTCCCCATTGTTATTTGCTCCTTTAGTTACTTTAAGCCCTCAGCATTTGTTCCTGCAGCCTAAATTAAACTCCTATTTTCATTAAACAGGTTTTTCTCCCTTAGGGACACCTTTAGTTAATAAAAGGACTTTCTTTTGATTGTGACTTGGTGTCAGATTGTTTCTTTTCTTTTCTCACGTTCCTGTGTTAGGCCTCCCTGAACCTAGACCAGGCTGAGGTCGTAACAGCCCTGTCCACACGTAGCCGGGGATCTGCCAAAACATAGATATTTTTCTACGTTTTGGCCTGTCATCCACACGAAAATGGAGTTTTTTCACACGAAAATGGATCTTTTTAAAAACTCCGGCCAAAGTGAAGATCTGCGTTTTCTCCGTTTTGGGTGTCTGCATGTGGACAGACAAAACCGGAGTTTTAAGGTCCGCAACGTCACTTTCCGTGACAGAAAAATGCTGACATCATGTGTGTGACCTGTGTTTACACTAGCCGACAGCATGGATGCCCTCAGAGCTGTGCTCGCTTTATCAATTGTGCAAGCGCTTTTTGCTTGCTTGTTTTTGCAAGCGGAATTACTGCTCCTTGCGGAAGACCACAGATGAAGGACGAGGTTAAGAATGGGGGAAGTACTGCCGCCTACAGGTCTGGCATGTCCGGCATGTCCTTTACAAGGTATTTATCCGGGTACGTGTGGACAGAGTTTTTTTTAAAACGAGGTGGTGTGGATGCAAGTTTTTGGAGGGGCGGATATTCGTTTAAAAAAATCCGGCTATGTGTGGACTAGGCCTCAGAGAAAAGTGGGCACTGTCATACATTCAGTGTGTAATTCATTGTGTTCCATTTAGACAATTGTGTTTTCAGTTTTGCTCTTCAGTGTTCTTTCCATGCTTGGTAGTGTTCACCCAAAGGCTACTTGTGTTTTAGCAATGAATGGTATGTATGTGTCATGTGAAAATGTGGCTGTGTTTACCAATGAAAACACGTGTTCCATTTTGGGAACATGTTAAGATGCGTGATGGCAGGGTTTTGTTGCAAAGGGAAGCCACGGTTTAGGAATTTGTGTGTTATGTTTGGGGTTTTGTGTGTGCAGTTTTGAAAGAAACGTACAGTTTTGAAAAACGCGTTTTAGCAATCGAAAAAAACTGTAGCATTTGGACTGTCTCATTTTTCTAACCAAACCGTATTCGCTCTGGTCCTGCATTTTGTAAAAATAATAAAAAGATGGCAGCGTGATTGTGTCTGAATCACTTGCAAGCGGGGACCAACTGATATGTATGGATGTACAAGATTCCAGCCAGAACTTTCTCCAGAGGAAATTGATGACACAGTGGAAGAGAAACGTCAAAGATTACAGAGCACTCACAGCAAGTATGGCATTAACAGACAGGATAGGCCCGAAGTGACTGATTTGATGAACACCACATTTAGCCTTCAGCGCAAACATATAAACAGGATCCCTGCTCCCTCCTTAACTGATCTGCAAACCAGCTGGCCATACCTGTTTACACAACGTGGAATTTTTTCTCACTTTGAGTTGCTGACTGATGTTGCCATCCTCCGTGCCTTGGAACTGTCAATTGAGGAGTTTGTTAATGCCATTGTGGAGTACTTCCGCACTAAAGTCAAGACTGCTAATGTCCAGACAATCCTGGCACAAGAAGAAACTGATGATCTAACATTCCTTGTTGTCCAGCTTTTGATGGCTCACTTCAAGGAGTCCCCTGATGGGCTGATTCTGACTACTGATGTAGGCTTATTGCACATAAATATTATGAGCTTCATCCATTTTTGTATGTATATGCATACTGTCTTGCTAATGTACACTTGTCCATGTTTTACAGGAGTTTGCAACGGCAGCGGATGACGAAACCAGCCTAAGTTTGCCAGCCAGCCCTCGTCTGATTTTGAGTGAGTTCAGAACTGATTAGCACTATTCACACATTTCGCTTAAAGTTGCTTAATATGTATACATGTAAAAAGAATATAAACACTTGTAAAAAAAAAGGAGATCCAAAGGTACTTGCCTAACATTGTTAAAAAGCCTTTACTAGAGTAGAATTGTCTTGCTGACCTTAAATTAAGTTCTGGTGTTTTAAAAAATTGTGTGGATAAAAATTTGAGAGAAAATGTAACAAAAATGTTCATCTTTGTCCACCACAGGTGGCAATGAGCAAAAACTGAGTGGATGGATGGTCAGTGCTGAAGGCCATGTCATCTTTGAGGGGGTCCTGCCAACATTTTCAACAGGGCTTGCAGCGGTGTTTGCCACATTTTACATCTTCAACCTGCAATATCAAGATGAGGCAGCAAATACTTTGGAGTTTGTGCAACGGTAAAATGATCCTGTGAAATTATTTATTTTGAAAACACGGCGCTGTAGAAAAAAACAGCAATGCCAAGATTTCAAAACTATCAATCTGGTCATAATCAAAAGTTGGCAAATTTTGTTGATGGGGTTTCAATATATTTAAAGGGATGTTCCACCCCTAAGTGAAATTTGGTCTATTTCCATATTCCCCACAGTTGAATAAGTAAGAAAAAAGCAGTTAGTAACCAACGCAGTAATTCTCCTGATCTGGAAGCAGTCCATTTGCTTTAGCTTAGCATAAACAATGGAAGTGAATAGCAAAAGTTAGCATTTTGTGTGCAAATGTGATTAAAATTACTCAATAATGATACCAATTATTCTTGGTGACCTCAATAATCATGTTGACTGCAAATAAAAACTAGGAAATAACACAAAGGACTTGCAGGAGCCAATTTAGACTTGGGACTACTTTTCGACAAAGCACCACTGTAACCACTGCTGAATGGCGCATGGATATAACACAGCGGTCAAAAATTACGTGTGATTTGCACAGTATTTTTTTTTCGTAGTTTATTATACAGGTGTAATACAAGAAAAAGCCTTACTTATGTAGCAAAGGGATGTGAAAACGAGCCAAAGACATACAGCTGCAGCGTATTTCACGTTATTCCCACAGATGTTTGTTTACGGAAGCCGGAGGTTTTTTGGACCGCTGTGTTATATCCATACGCCATGCAGCGGCAGGCTACAGTGGTGCTTTGTCGTAATGTAGTTCCAAGTCTAAATCGGCTCCTGCAAATCCTTCGTGTTACTTTTTACTTTATATTTTCCATCGACACGATTATTGAGCTCACCAAGAACAATTTGCATTGACTATTTTTAATCACTTTTGCACACAAAATGATAGTATCTGTCATTCACTGTTGATGCTAAGCTAAAAAGCAGACGTACTGCTGCCAGATCAGGAGAATTTCTGTGCTGGTTACTAAATGCTTTTTCTCACTTTTCTAACTGTGGGGAAAATGGAAGTAGACCAAACTTCACTTAGGGGTGGAATATCCCTTTTAAAAGCATGATAATTTCTCCAAAATACAGTACATTCAGAAAATATTCAGAGAACATCACTTTTCTCTCATTTTGTTATATTACAGCCTTATACCAAAATAGTCTAAATTCCACACACAACACCCATAATGATGATTTGAATATATTTTTATTTATTAAAATAAAGATCACTGAGAAATATCGTGTACATTAATATTCACAGCCTTTGCCATCAAGCTCTAAATGTTGTCTTGTTGCATCCTGTTTCCACTGATCCTCCTTCAGATGTTTCTGAAGTTTAAAGCCATACTTTGCCAATTTTTCATATTTTTAAATCATTTTCTTGACCCAGTATGTGCTAAAATGACCCTTTACAGGTTTAATGAAATGCCACTCAGACTCCCATTGCCCTCTGTGGCCAAAATACCGCACTTGCAACTTTAGAGTGTTGGGCCACTCCCCGCTGGACTTAGAAAAAGGAGCTGACATACCTGGCGCTGCAGTCTGCTTCCAGCTTCTTGCATGTTTTAGATCATGAACACAGCTGATTTGTTTTATTTAGTGATGAATCACTCCTGTAGACACTAATGAAAATACATTTCAGCTGTTAGATTAAGGTGTTAAAATAAAAATAAGAACGCACAGCGAGGAGATAAGTTTTACGTTTGGTTTCACTAACGGACACTAGGGGGTGCTAAAACAAGCCTAAACTGCCAAGTGTTCCTTCAATGGGAGTCATCCTGTGGTAAATTCAGTTGGTTGTGTCACACCCTGTCCTGTCTCCCCTTATGGTTTAGTCATGTGTCTCTGTTAATTGCTACCACCTGCCTCTCATTTTCCAATCACCCAAGTTCCCAACCCTCTTGTATTTAAACCCCTTCAGTTCTTTGTCTCGTGTTGGATCATTGTTTCTGTCAGACACGTGCCGGTGAGTGAAGCTGAGGCATGATCCACACGCGGGTGCAAAGGCAGGCAGGCAGACAAGCAGGAATGGTTTAAAGGCTTTAATACGAAACACAGTGATTGGAAAATGAGGGGCAGGTGGGAGCAATTAACAGAGACACATGTCTAAACCATAAGGGGAGACAGGACAGGGTGTGACAGATTGGACATGACGATCCTTGACAGTACATGTCAGAGCATAAAACAATCAAAAACTCAAAGAAATACGGCCATTTTTGCCGTTACTGGGTTGGTAGCAGGTGCTTTGATTATTAAAGCGGTTAGAAACTCTTATAAATACTTTTATGGAGATGCAGAAAAAGAGGATTTATCCTCTTTAGAACAACCGGAGTCTGATTTTAATAGCCTTGGACCCGGAAAATCAACACGTCTTTATCTTGATCCACTGATTTCCAGTGTTGGGAGTAACGCGGTACAAAAGTAATTAATTACTGTAATGCATTGCTTTTTGCTGTAATGTGGTAATGTAAGGCATTACAGGGAAAGAAAATGGTAATATTTACTCAGTACAGTTGTCAGTAACGCAGTAGTTACAATGCATTTTTAAACCCAGAATCAAGATGTGGGTTTCTTAAAAATTAAAATTGCGGAAAGCCCAAAATAAAGATCTGGTATCTACATATATTACGTCATTTATGGACTCAGCTTTGTGCGCATTCTATGAGCAGAGAGGACGCAGCGGTAATGGCTCAAATACTCCAGCTGTGTTCTGCGCGCGGCCACTGTTATATTCACAAAATCGCTCCACCAAAACAAAGTCATTCACTTGCGATCGTTCATATTCTCTGTACTTTCTGTACATTTCTGACGTGCTTTGCTTCAGCTGAGTTCATAATCTGTGCCCTCGCTCGGTGATTTCGACTCATTGCTGCGGGAGCGCAGCGCATATTAAGCTTTTTTTTTGCGTTCGGTAGATCCCTTTGGCTGATTAGAAATCTAGGAAACTGTTTTTCTGGAAGACAGTGAAAACATGCAGCATGCAGGAAGGTTAGAGAGAGAAAGGGCCGGAAATTATTCAAATAAAGTCAAGAAAACAAAACAAAGAGCTTGAAAAGAAAAAAAGTAGGTAGATTTAGCCCCAATACACATTTTTACCAGTGAAAAGCAAAAATATATAAGCATTTAATATTTATACATGTGATAGAATCAGATCACCCCAGAAGTCAGTCCCACATCCAGGGCCGTATCAAGGCATTTGGGGACCAAAGCAAAATAGGCTTGGAGCCCCCACCACCTCACTCCCTGCTCAGTTAATATAAGATGGCAGCGTGCTGAGAGTACAGATTGTTGTTGCTTTTATTTAATAAACAATCATTTTAAAGCACTGAGCGTCACATTACCAGATTCATATTGAAGTTGTTTTGGTGAAAGTAACTTAAAGTAATGCCAAAGTAGTGTAATGCATTACATTTTAAAATCAGTAATATTGTAATGTAATCAATTACATTAAAATGAGGGTAACAAGTAATAACTAATGCATTACAGTTTTGAAGTAACTTGCCCAACACTGCTGATTTCCCTGTTTCCTGTTCACTCTTTCTTGACATTTTTTAATCACAATTGCCAATTTTTGCTCATTTTAAATATGCATTTTAAACATTTTCTAAATGCTTCTTTATATTTTTTACATTTTGTGCTTTTGAGAAGCGCCTCATGATTTTTATCTTGAGAGGCGCTATAGAAATGATACTTTCTTCTTCTTTACAGAGACATCGACCCATCGGTTACAGACGATGAAGGGACGAATCGTCTCTCTGAAAGCTGACAGAACTGATGTTGAACATTCTTACGGAGAAACAGGAGACAGTTTATCCACTTTGCGAAAACCAGAATATGAAAGCAGCAATGGTTTTGGCCTGGAGATAGCAACTAGTCTACTCAGAGACGCCGAACAATCGGTTTTCTATGAAGAGGATTCTGGATCCCAAACAAGTCTCTCTGTGGCCCATGAAGACGCTGAACCACTGACTGAAAAATCTTTCTTTTTCTTTTTTTTTCTTTTTTTTTTTTACCATGTCCTGTCTGGCTGTGAAGCAAACAGAATTGATGTCTGAATGCTGGTAACAAGCCTTACAGATTTACTCTCAGGTGGAGCATCTTTCTGATTTTACGTCAGATGAAGTCCGTCAGATTTGGATGTGTTTGACTTAAGAGACTCTGGCTCTAAAGCTCCCAGTGAGCTGAAAGAATTAGAGGCTTTATGGAAGTTGAAGCGAAAACATCTCCGGTTTCAGCGGAAGATTGGCCTGGAGATAGAAACTAGTCTACTCAGAGACGCCGAACAATCGGTTTTCTATGAAGAGGATTCTGGATCCCAAACAAGTCTCTCTGTGGCCCATGAAGACGCAGAACCACTGACTGAAAAATCTTTCTTTTTCTTTTTTTTTTTCTTTCTTTTTTTTTTTTTTTTTACCGTGTCCTGTCTGGCTGTGAAGCAAACAGAATTGATGTCTGAATGCTGGTAACAAGCCTTACAGATTTACTCTCAGGTGGAGCATCTTTCTGATTTTACGTCAGATGAAGTAACTCTGTCAGATTTGGATGTGTTTGACTTAAGAGACTCTGGCTCTAAAGCTCCCAGTGAGCTGAAAGAATTAGAGGCTTTATGGAAGGAGAAGCGAAAACATCTCCGGTTTCAGTGGAAGATTGGCCTGGAGATAGAAACTAGTCTACTCAGAGACGTCGAACAATCGGTTTTCCATGAAGAGGATTCTGGATCCCAAACAAGTCTCTCTGTGGCCCATGAAGACGCAGAACCACTGACTGAAAAATCTTTCTTTTTCTTTTCTTTTTTTTTCTTTTTTTTTTTACCGTGTCCTGTCTGGCTGTGAAGCAAACAGAATTGACGTCTGAATGCTGGTAACAAGCCTTACAGATTTAGTCTCAGGTGGAGCATCTTTCTGGTTTTACGTCAGATGAAGTAACTACGTCAGACTTGGATGTGTTTGACTTAAGAGACTCTGGCTCTAAAGCAGTGGCGGATCTAGGATTTTTCTGAGGGTGGGGCCATCAAGGGGCCACAATATTTATAGAGGGGCCACGAACAGTCCAACATACTTGCATACTATTCCCAGTTTTGTATGGTAGATACAGTTTACCCCAACACCATGTTGAAAAACATCAATGCAATTGTACATCAATTTTTACTGTACATTGACAAAATACAACCACACACAGCATTTGAGAAATTTTAGCATTCAATTTATTTTGCAAAGCCACAAATATCAGGTTAAAATATGTTTGTGTGTGGAAAAAACACCAGAAGAATATCACAGGACCCTCTGCTCTTGACTGGGAAATGTCTGGTGGGAAGTCAATTAAATAAGTCTGAGTCAGTTGCTTATATCTCTCAACCTTTAACATTCATGGCATTCAGAATCTGCAAGTGACTGACTGCAAAATTCAATTAAATTTAAAGAGCCTTTACAAAATGAGAAGCACACCACCAGGTCCTACTGGAACAGAACACCGTTCTGATGTCTGCGCAGGACTCTGTGCATCACACTGGAAGATGTCTGAAAACAGCAAATGAGAAATTATCTAACATAAGCCAAATACATACACAAGCATTTATTACTTTCAAAGATCAATGTTTACCATTTGATCCTGCAGGATTAGTATTGATTGGTGACTCTGGTGGCCCAGCAGGATGGAAGGTTGAGTCATTAACTTCACTCTGGTTGTCTGAATTGGAGAGAGTCTTGTCCCAGTTTGCAGCTAAAATACAAATATATGTCAAACTCCAGCTAAATCCAGCCAAAACTTTGTTTTCTATGAGAACACATTTTTATTTATTTGAAATTGAAGACTTGAAAGATTGGACTATAAAGATGAGTTGTGGTAGATGTAGACAAAGAAACCAATACAATTTAAATCCATTATGTTAATGTTATAGTAAATCACATCACCATGAAGCGGAAGAATTCAGTAAACATATGTGCCATTAGTACAAGATAACATCATTTAACAAATTTGAGATAATGGTGATTTTTTTTTATTTTTACCTAGAATAATGGCAGGAAAAGTTGGACTAACAAAGGAATATCCAAAACACAAAATCTCTTTGGAAAACTTAACCTTGACCTTACTTAATCAACCAATTAGAAAATTCAGTGTTTCAAACAAGGACTTTTCCCACACAATTTACAATACATCAAAATGTCACAATTTAGGGAAACCTTGAAGGAATTGTGGGAAAGGAAACTTAACTGCAACATTACTGATGATGAATGGAAAGATGCTTTGAGAAACGTAAAATCATTTACTAAAGGGAAGCAACTTTGCCACTAATGATTTGTCACGATTAACAACTTCTATCAATTTAAACAATAATCCTTTATTTTTGGTGCTTGGCATAACTGACCCAATTATTACTGATAAATATAAAAAGCTCAATGCAAATTTTCTGTGCAAGAAAATGACTCCACATCAACTGGATCAGCTCCAAGATAAAATGGGAAAAGGTTATCCTCAATTATAAGCAGAACACACTGGGCAGCATTAGGTCGTTTATAAGTGGTCAGTCCGTCCTGCTGGATAATGTGGTGCAATCATGATCTTTTTACAAAAGATTATGCGATGGCGGTGAAAAGGGAGCTTGGGGGCGGTCTCTGCGCTGCCACGGACTTCAGTTTATCTTGGACATAACTTGCTTTTTATTGCGATCAAAGCCACACTCATTAAGCTTTTTTAACAAGCCGCTCCAGAAGGTGTCTGTCCCCGTGCAGTCTCTGGTGATCTGAGCTTCAACTCTTACGGAGAGGCTCCCCAGCCATCATCTCAGCTGATTCTGTTTAGAAAAGCCAAACTTACGGCCCATGTTTGCTTTCATTTTCAATATAGTTGCCGGCCGGAGCTCGGCAGTAACTGCCCACGTGATCATGATATTCCCTTCTGTTGCGCCAAGTTGTAATATGCATTCACAAGTCCGGCGTTGCGGTGATATTAGTATCAACCGTGGCAGCACGAATGCCACAAAATTCCCGCAACACCATGCCGCCACGGCGCGTTTATATTACACGTACGCTGATTTCCCGGCATGGTGTGTCCTACAAGAGGCTGTCTCTCGTGTTTATCTGACATGACTGTTGCACAATAAAGATTATATTCTTTCTGACCTGATAAAGGGGGAATGGAGGTCCCTTGCCCTGTTCCAGCCTCTGGTCTACTGCCTCCTGCTGCTCTCTCTCTGATTTCTCCATGCTCGTTTTCACCAGCTGACACACTCACTCTCTTGGGAAAAAACTGCAGAATTCCCGCCTGTATCTGACCCTTTCTTTTCATGTTCTCTATCAGACAGTGCCAACTATTAACACACGAAATGCAGATTACAAAAGAAGTACATGGATTAGCAAGGGCTAACGTTTTTTCACAAGCCCTTTTTAACATTACCTTTAACTAATGTCGGCATTGCTTTCCATTGGACTTATTGTCAGACTTGACTTACATGGCAACTGTGAGTAAACAGTGATTCGTGACTTACCAACAAACTCCTCATAACGTGGACTCTCATCAGATCCGATGTCGGTTGAAAAGTTCTCCCTTCTTGGAATCTTTCAAATCTTCTTCTGTTGGATTTCACACACTATTTTGCTCCTTAGCGCCACACGGCCACTAGTGTTTGGACTCGGAATTGCATCCACCTATAATCTCATCACCGCACAAAGGACAGATGAGTGACAGGACAGGGGCACTACAGGGGCCAATCATATTTCAGCAGGGGCCAGTGCCCCTGTGGCCCCGCCCCTAGAACCGCCAATGCTCTAAAGCTCCCAGTGAGCTGAAAGAATTAGAGGCTTTATGGAAGGCTGGGACGTAATTTGGGGGGGGGGGGGGGGGGGGGGGGGGGGGGACGGGTGGGACATGTCCCCCCCACTTTTTCAAAAGGCAGTTTTGGTCCCCTGCACTTTTTTCCGTCCAAAAACAATGTTACGCTCCATTAAATGGATTTGGTTGAGCACTAGGACCGAAACGGAAACCAGTTTACTATTAGACCCGCCCAAAAGCTAATCTATTGGCTCTGCTGATACTTGCTAATGTATTATTGGCTGTTGCTGCTGTCACTCAAGTTGTAAACAGTCAGAACGTGCTCCCGTTGTTTTGCTAGTTTGGAGCCGCTAGGGAACACCGGTACTGAGTCACATCGTCAACTAGACGCTGTGTAATATCAGAGCTCAGCTCAGCTTCCATTACATAACATTTGAATAAGTGTTCATTTGTGAGTCTTTGGTAGTTAGGCACAGCCAGGAGGCAGCATGTCAAGAAAACGAAAAGTGGATATAAGAGACTTCTTTCAAAGTCAAAACGTAAGTTGGAACATGTGACAGACCTGCATTAAGCTCAGACTCACCTCCTCCTTCACAAACATACTCAAAACTAACTTTTACAAACTCATCTCCTCCACATAACTGACTCCTCAGACACAATTTATTCGTATTATTATAATTATTTTTTTTTATTATTACTATTATCATCATAATTATTATTACTACTACTAGTAGTAGTAGTAGTAGAAGTGTAACTTCAAAACTTTTATCATTTAATTTTATTGTAAACTTATCTATTGCAATGCATATTTTCACATTAAAAAGCTCTGAAAAATGAACAGTATCATCATCGTCAACAGATTTTTTTAAGCTTAATGTCAAAGATGTACACTTTTCATTAGATTTATCTTATTTTTTCCATTTATTTTTTGTGTGTTGAAATGCAACAACTGTTTAAACACTTTTAAGGGGAAAAACATATTTAATATGTTTTTATACACTCAAATGTTAGGGTGATGATCATGTGTAAAACATTAGTTCAGCATGTCCTCTAACACAGCAAATGAACAAACGGCCAGATCTCAGGAGGGACCGTTTATGTATAAATAATTTTTATACTTTTGACTAGGCCTGGGAAAGTAACACATTTTGCTGGACGATATTTTGTCCAACAAATTGTTGATGATAAACGATATTGTCAACATTATCTAGACCAAAATAACCACTAATATAATGTTAATATATCATAATAATGCAAGTACACCCTTTAAAATGCAACAAAGAAACCTTCATTTAACATTGAAATGTCCAGAACCAGAACTTCTAAATGAATAAAAATAACAAACAAAAATTAAATAAAAAAGGAATCACACTCCCTGTTAGAAAATGTTGCACCAAAAACAATAAAAAAAGACCCAAAACAATAAATACAATGGCCTATCCATTGTCAACAGCCAAAACTGCACTTCAATAAGGATGGAAAAATTACTGAGATGGGCACGTGACGTGTCAAGGGGTCTTTACATAACACCCCACACCCCAAATCCGCACAAGCCTGCTGTGTCCCCCCCACTTCTGAAATCAAAATTTCGTCCCTGATGGAAGGAGAAGCGAAAACATCTCCGGTTTCAGCGGAAGATTGGCCTGGAGATAGAAACTAGTCTACTCAGATACGTCAAACAATCGGTTTTCCATGAAGAGGATTCTGGATCCCAAACAAGTCTCTCTGTGGCCCATGAAGACGCAGAACCACTGACTGAAAAATCTTTCTTTTTCTTTTCTTTATTTTTCTTTTATTTTATTCAAGGGCGTAGGAACCGGGGGGGACGGGTGGGACGTGTCCCCTCCAATATTTGACAAACGCGCATTTGTCCCCCCCAATAACATGGAGAAGAAAAAGATTGATTTTGAAATATTTGACTCGCGAGCTTTTATTTTGAAAGACACCGCGGACTTCTCTCCGACACAGCCCCTCCCCTTAGACAGGCTGGCTGAGAGAAGCAGGAGTCAGAGCCAGGGCAGACAGGTGTCAGAGAGACGGCAGCAGCTCAGCGAGTTCTTCTCTTGGGCAAAAAAAATAAAGAAAGGTATTGTGAGTTGGTACTAATTTTGTCCAAGAGGATAACTGTATTTCTGGTCAAACGCTAAAATGGCTGACTAGCTAAACATCTTGCTAGTTAGCATTAAACATTAAACAACACTACTAGTCAACAAAACATGGCGAATTTTACAGTAACAGACAAAAACCATTTGACACGAAATAAATGAAAAAGTAGAATCTCCACATAAAAATGGAGTTTGTAAGTGTGATTGTTGCTTGTTTGTGACATTCTCATCACATTTCATTTTTAAACCTTATTCATGTCACTTTTTTCATATAAGAGACCAGAGGAAGTTCAGCAGGAAATGATGAAGAAGGTGAGACAGGCAGCGCCAGACCTGCTGAGGGTGAGACAGGCAGCGCCAGACCTGCTGAGGGTGAGACAGGCAGCGCCAGACCTGCTGAGGTGCAGGTAGGTGCTACAGTGGAGTGAGATTTTAGATGGTTGATGATGAGAGGAAGATTCGAGCATGATAACAAGTGAACACGACTAAATAATACTATAACAACTATGATTTTAATATTGCACTAGTTGTCCAACAGTATTTTTTACTCCTTATTCATGTCCACTGTTTTTATATTAGAGATCAGATGAAGTTCAGCAGGAACCAGTTGAGGGTGAGACAGGGAGAGCCAGACCAGCTGAGAGTGAGACAGGGAGAGCCAGACCTGCTGAGGGTGAGACAGGGAGCGCCAGACCTGCTGAGAGTGAGACAGGGAGCACCAGACCTGCTGAGGTGCAGGTAGGTGCTACAGTGAAGAATGAGATGGTTTTAGGTTACTGATGAGAGGAAGATTTGTATGTAATAATAAGTGAACACAGTTAAATATATGTAATCCCATTACAAGTAGGGCTGGGCAGTACGGTTTAAGAATAAATTACATAGAAATATTAGAAAAATAAGTGTTGAACTCTGCTTTCTGGTGCATTTAGACTGCAGTTTTGGCCACTGTTTGTTTCTTTTGTCCATCTGAAAATTAACATAGTTCCAGCTGTTGTTGTAAGTGAATTATTTCTTTTTTCATTCTGTCAGAAACAAACAGATTGTTCTGATTGTTGGTCAGCATTGTTGGCTGATGTAGTTTAAAATATTCTGATGAGAGTCAGATCAGTTCAGACTGAATATTCACAGCTTTAGTCTTGTATGAAATCTGTTTACACATCTCTACCCATATGAATAAGATAATATATCCTACATTCATATTATTAAAATATATCCTACATTCATATTATTAAAATATATCCTACATTTATATTATTAAAATATGTCCTACATTCATATTATTAAATAAAAATAAAACACTACTGACACATAAACAGCTTTTTTATAATTAAAACGTCCACGTTGGCCGGTAATCACCTGGATCCGGCTAATGGGGAGTAAGTAAGTAAGTAAAAGTAAGTAAGTAAGTAAAAGTTTATTTATATAGCGCCTTTCACAGCTATAAATCACAAAGCGCTGTACAACATGATAAAGATCAGGGCAAATACCTCTAACCAATAAAAACATCAGAAAAACAATAGCAGTGATAAAGTAGAAAATTAAATCATGACTATAAACAAAGTGAAGGTGTGAACCCAAACAAAGCCATCTTTTAGAACATTTAGGGAGGGAATGCCTGGATGAAAAGGTGAGTTTTTAGATGATTTTTAAAGACCTCTACAGTGTTAGAGAGACGGAGATTTGAAGGTAGACTGTTCCAAAGTCTGGGTGCAATAGACTGAAAGGCCCTGTCCCCTTTGGTTTTCAGTCTGGTTCGAGGAACAGCCAGGAGGTTTTCAGATGTGGATCTAAGTTTCCGAGAGGTGGTGTGTGGGGATAAAAGCTCAGATAGGTAGCTTGGAGCCTGGTTGTTAAGAGCTCTATAGTTAAAGTCAAAAGTTAAAGTCCCATTAGTTGTCACTCACACTGGTGTGTGTGCGAAATTTGTTCTCCGCATTTGACCCATCCCCTGGGGGAGCGGTGAGCTGCAGACACAGCCGCGCTCGGGAACCATTTGGTGGTTTAACCCCCCAATCCAACCCCTTAATGCTGAGTGTCAAGCAGGGAGGCATTGGGTCCCATTTTTTCAAAGTATTTGGTATGACCCGACCAGGAATCGAACCCTGATATCCCAGTCTCAGGGCGGACACTCTACCACTAGGTCACTGAGCTGGTATAGGTCAGGACCAAAACTTTAAACTGTATTCTATATTCTACCGGGAGCCAGTGGAGGGACTGTAAAACTGGGGTGATGTGAGCTCGTCTGCTGGATTTGGTTGAGTCTGGCTGCTGCATTTTGGATGGCTTGAAGGCGTGAGAGGGAGGTTTTGCTGAGACCAGTAAAAAGAGCGTTGCAATAGTCTAAGCGTGATGGCACAAAGGCATGGATGATTTTTTCCAGATCTGCAGTAGAAACCAGTTTACGGACTTTTGAAATGTTTCTCAGTTGAAAGAAACAAGAGCGGGAGATGGTTTTGACGTGTGAGTCTAAACTTAAACTGGATCAAAAATAACTCCTAGGTTTCTAATGTTGGCCTTGGCTGATGGGCAAAAAGAGGCAATTTCTTGCTCGATTTTTGGCTGAAGTTCCGGGGGTGCAGCGATCAGGGTCTCTGTCTTGTTAGCATAGAGGACAAGAAAGTTGCTGGACAGCCAGTTACTGATCTGGGTCAGGCAGAGTACAAGTGTGGCCAGCCTGTCCAACTGGTGTGGCATAAAGGACATATAGAGCTGAATATCATCAGCGTAGATGTGGTAGGGGAAGAATATAGAATGCGAATAGTAGAGGCCCTAGAACTGAACCTTGTGGGACCCCGCATGTTAGAGAGGCAGTGTCTGAAGAGAAGGTTTCTGACTTCACTGTGAGTGTTCTGTTAGTGAGATAGGAAGAGAGCCAGTCTAGAGCAGAACCTGAAATCCCAGCCAGGGCCTTTAACCTGTTTAGTAGAATGTTGTGGTCTACAGTGTCAAAAGGAGCCTAAGTCTCCTCCCCTTCTGGCTGGCTCATGGGTCCCCGATCAAAAAAAAAAAAAAAACAATGTTAGTGAACTGGGCTACAAAAGTTATTTTCTTGTCTTTCTGGGCTTTGCCTTACACCCCGAGTCACATCTGTCAGACTTTTCTAATCCTAGAGTTTCACCGTCTATCAGATTTTCTATCAGAAGCTAATGCAGGAGATAGCGGTAGGAGACTATGTTCATGTTCAGCCTGCATGAAACACTCAGTGACACATTAGAATCAGAAATAATCATTTAATGTATTTTTTTCAGTGAAGTTGACTTACGGTATATATTGACCTACAACAGATTTGTTAGATTTCCAAAATGTGTTCCCCCTCCAATATTTAAACTCGTTCCTACGCCCTTGATTTTATTTACCGTGTCCTGTCTGGCTGTGAAGCAAACAGAATTGATGTCTGAATGCTGGTAACAAGCCTTACAGATTTAGTCTCAGGTGGAGCATCTTTCTGATTTTTCGTCAGATGAAGTAACTACGTCAGATTTGGATGTGTTTGACTCAATGGGGGGAGGACGCTGGTCTGTCTCTGACTACAGAGAGGGATATTTGGGAGAATCAGGCTGGTCTTTCCACAATTATGGAGGAGAACTTTGGGGAGAATGATGAAATATCACTTTCTTTAGAAGAAAAGGAGGAAATGTCTCCTACTGACGAAGAATTAGAGGAAATAGACAGTGACACATCAGTTTTTTTAGAGGAAGAACTGATTCAGGGCGACACATGTGCGCTCCAGAGGGCCCTCAGTCGACGCGCAGGTGCAGTCATAGAGATCGGGGTAGGCCGGTGGTGGTGCGGGGGGCGTTCGGCCACCCCGTCGGTGGGTGACTCGCCGGCTCGGCTGGGGGTCACGGGCGCCGGCTGTAGTGGAGTGGGGTCGGTGATGTTGTCGGCCCCCCCTTTCGGCGGGTGGCGTCCCCGCCGCAAGGTACTGGGCTTCGGCTGGAGTCTCAGCGCCACCATCAACTCCCCCTTCGGCAGGTGGTGTTCCCACTCCAGGGTGCGGAGTCTCAAGCCTGATTCATGCTTCTCCGTCAGCTCCGCAAGGGACAGACGTGCACGGATTGATGGAAGCGTTTTGCTCTCATACTTCTCCGTCTCCTGGGGAGTGTTGCAAAGCAATTGCCCGGCAGGACAACAGAGGGCGTAGCGCTGTTCTGTGGTATCCTGTCATGTATCCGGTCCAAGATAGTGCGTTTATATTGTGTTTTTTTTTGTATATAAGAGACTTTTTAACACAGACAAATTTGTCTCTCATCCTCCTCCACCTCTTCATGCGCTCACCACCTCTAAACCCACGTTTCCTGTCATTTCCGTCCACAAATAAAACGCTTGCTGCATATCTTTTCACTCCTCCAGTCACGGGGGAATTAAACGTTCATGTTTTAGAGTTAAGTCGCAATGTATTCTTCAAGCTTTTCCGTGTCTGCCGCTAGTTATCCTCGGCTCTGTTTATGCTTTTGAGGGCGCAATGGCAGCGGTGTAGACAACAGCGGCGTCCTGACCAATCACAAGCTTGCGTTGTCCGTCTCGACTGACGGATGTTTAGAAAAGAGAGCTCGACTCCGTCCGTCCTTGCGGAGCTCTCCGGCAGGCCCCCAAGGACGTTGCGTGTCTCCGCACTGACGCAGACGGAGAAGCATGAATCAGGCTTCAGGTGCAGTGCCACTGCAACTGTCAACCTCCCTCCCCTAGGGCAGGTGGGTTTCCCACCCCTGGGTGAAATAATCCTGCTGCAGAGACGACACAGACTCTGTGGGTGTCATTGACCTTGGAGGTATTGGACAGACTGGTCACCCTGGCGGCGCCGTTGTAGTTAACAACACCCAAAGAGGGAATGACATGCAGCAACAGACCACGAGTGCATGGCTCAGTCTACTCGAAAGGCACATCCTCAGACTGAGCAGCAACGACAGGCCATGTACGACCTGAAGGTCGCATTATGCTCAGCTCCGTGCCTGGCGCTTCCTGATTGTGACAAAGAGTTCCACCTTGAGGTCGTGTTCTCATCTAACTGCTTCAGTGTCGGTCTTTATCAAGTATATGACTGTGACAGGCATGTCGTAGCATATGCTAGTAAGCTCTTGTCCGGTCCTGAGTTTAAATACTCTTGACTGTGAAAAGCGTTGCTTTCCACCATGTGGGCAGTTAAACACTTTTCCAGCTACATTGGTGGACAGAAAATCATCGCCATTGAAACACAACATCGGCCAGTGACCTTCTTTCCGCTTCCGGTCGGTAACAAGATGGCGCCTGTGCTTGGCTTAGCCGCAGTCACCGGCCACTTTTTCAAACTTTTCTCCACTAACCTCCTCTTTTCCACCTTGCTCCTGTCTGCGATACTCTTCAGTAGTGTTCCTGCTACCATCTCCTATTATCGCCAGACTCTTTTGTCCTTCCATTTGTTCACGATCGTCCACGATATTCTGGTCTGGTTGAACTCTGCCCGAGTGGTAATTCTTTTCTTAGCCAGCCCCGGGGTTCTGGTCGTGGGGGAGGCCTAGCTGTTGTTTTCAGAGACCATCTTCCACGTAGCTCTACAACCTCTGGTCACTTTGCTTCCTTTGAACTGCAGCTGATTAAAGTCGGGCGTAAGGACCCGTTCTACTGTGCTGTGGTCTATCGTCCACCTGGTCCAAACAGTTCTTTTCTTCAGGAGTTTAGTGGCTTTCTATCCTCCACTGCGAAGCTGTCCAGACTGGTGATTGTTGGTGACTTTAACATCCACGTTGATGATCCCTCCCATCACTTTGCCATGAATTTCTCCAGCATAATGGACTCCTTCAGCTTTACCCATCATGTTTCTGGCCCCACACACACCAGGGGGCACACTCTGGACCTTGTTTTTACTTCTGATCACCATTGAATTTCTTTAACTTGTCAGTTTCTGCGTCCCCACCTCCTGCTCGCCGTATGGTTAGTTCTCGTTTTCTTAATGAGAGCACAACTAGAAATTTTTCTGCTGCTTTTGATCTACCCTGTTCTTCTGATAACGACCCAGATTCCTTACCTTCTCAGTCTGGACAATATCTGTCTTGTCAGAACCAGATCAGTTCCTGAAGTGAACCCTACTCCCTGGTTTCATGACAGCCTGAAGCATTGTGACCAGTCGATCCACAGCCTCCAAGGTCAGTGACACCCACAGAGTCTGTGTCGTCTCTGCAGCAAGATTGCTTCACTCGGGGGTGGGAAAACCACCTAAAGCTTGGTTTATGCTTGATGCATTCACTTTCCGTTTGGTGATGCGGTTCGCGGATGGAACGCGCTTCACAACTTGCAGCGTTTATAGGTTCATGCGGCTTGTCTCTGCGGTGAGCTAATATTCTCCCAAACTGTAGAGGGCAGCATGGAGCTCTACAGCATGCATCCAACACTACACCATAGTAGAAGTAAAAATTACTGTTGTTTACAACATGCCATTCCAGCATGTTTTAACAGCGTCCTCGTCTTTTCCGACAGTGCGAGCTATTTCTCTCCAAGAATTATTAACAACGTGTTGATCACGGTGATCTTTGAGAGCTGAATCATACAAATGTCTGTATTTACGAACCTCTGCCATACTAGTTCTTGCCAGTCCGCCATGTTTTTCCGCGTCCGACCGTCCGCATGGTTAGAAAATTTCCTAGGTGCGCGGAAATTTTGGGCCGTGCGGAGGCGCTGTGGAGGGGCGTGGTTGTTAAAATGACGCAAACTCGCGGATGCGTCAAGCATAAACTAACATTAACCTAGGGGAGTTCGCAGTGGCACTGCACCTGAGAGTGGGAACACCACCTGCCAAAGGGGGAGTTGATGGTGGCGCCGAGACTCCAGCTGAAGCCCAGTACCTTGCGGTGGGGATGCCACCTGCCGAAGGGGGGGGCTGACAACATCACTGACCCTACTCCTACAGCTGGTGCTAGTGACCTCTAGACCTGAGGTTGGTGACTCGACTACCACAGGGGGAAGGTTGAATGCCACCCTGTACCACACTGGCTGACCCTGATCTCTGACTGCACCTGCGAGTTGTAACGAGCAATAAACCATTACGCTACAGCGTCGACCGAGGGCCCTCCAGAGAACACACCTGCGCCAGACACGTTCTGAGACATTGCATTCACCCGCAAACAAACACTTCATATTAGATTCATCCAAACACAGGGTTGCTTTTTTAATACCAAAGTCTTTTTAATATCAAAGTCTTTTTTAAATTGTCATGTTTTATAATTGTTTAGTAATAAATTTCTTAACCTTCTTAAACTTGACTCTTTTTTGAAATGAACACAGAGTGGGTGTACATTGATCACTGAACAGGCAAAGATCTTTAGATCTTCTGAATTAACAAATAATCTTTGCTATTAAATTAAATCTTTAAAAATAAATATTATAATATTTTGATTAAACATAGACCAAGCAAGTTGGTGTATGAATTTATATCTATTATATTTATATATCCATATATAATCTCATTCGTCAATTTGTTTGATCTTAGGATTTAAAATATAAGCTGATAGCAACAGCCTTTAATTCCTATGTTTAGGTCATTAACCCTACAGTAACATTGAATCATCTCTGGTTTCGGTGTTTAACTGGCTTATGCAACATGTGGTGATCTCTCCTCACATCAGCATGGAGCCATAAAAACTCTTCCAGACAGAACATCACTTTATTTAGAAGTAGGGAATATAAAAACATATATGGAGTAAACTAAGGAAAGATGGGCAAAGCGGGCAGATCTAAAGGCTCCTTATGCTAAATAAATGGGACTTGTGGTATAGCTAGTTTGTGCTGACACCCAGCGGTCAGGGTTGTACAACAGCTCTTATCTATAGAGGGGAAGCCAACATACTCACACTGCTTGTAAACTTCATTGACATTTGAGAAATCATTGATGTCAGCAAGAAGCACGGTGGTTTTAACAACTGCCAGAAATAAAAGTAAACTGCATGAAGAACATCTGTAGAACAATGGCTTCTACACAGAGGATCGCCTCACCGTTCTCGTAAGTGCATCCAGCCATTCGGAGGATCTCCCCCATGTTCACGAGAGCCTAGGAATAAAACACAACAGACTGTTGCAACACATGGACCTGAACTTTGTCCCATGAAGAGCTAACATGATCCTGGTGACACTTTAAAGCCAAAGCACAGTCAGAGCAGCCGCTACGTACTTAGCGGATTATTTTGTTAATACGGCTGAATGTTTGGATAGTTTTACATCTGTGCAGAGCAGCTGTTGTGTTGTTTTAGATCATTCATTCACTCATCATTCATTGGTTTACTGTAAAGATTGTTATCCCACACAGCGGCTGGTTAACACTGGTTATTAAAGTAAAGTCATGCTAAAAAAGTTACTTTCCAGAATACTAAAGTAACTATAGCCACATCTCAGGTGTGCGGGTGTGAAATCAGCAGATGGACGATGACACCTGTCTGGTTTGGACCTGAACACCGCCTCCCACCAGCTGGCCGCTGACCGGATCCATCCCCAGCTGTCCTGATACATACACGCTCCGATCAACCACCACTGCTTGGCTTAGAGACACAGACACAAAACAAGAGTTTTAGTTAAAGGTCTAAATATACTGATCAGGTGAGCATGTCTGCTCAGCCAATCACAGGGCAGCGAGTCAATGCCCTTAGTCGTCTAGGTAGGTGCTTTACTGGACTCCAAACTGAACATCAGATGGAGAAAAACGTGACACTTCAGTAACTTAGTACTGGTTGAGTATTTCAGAACCTGCTGGTTTACTGGGATTTGAACCCAAAATAATCTGAAGGGTTTGTGGACGGCAGCAGGAGGTAGAGGGGGTTGTCCAGTAATCAGAAGGTTGCAGGTTCAATACCGGTTCCCTCCAGAGACTGCTGTTGTGTCTTTGGGCAAGACACTAAACCCACCTTGCCTACTAGTGGTGGTGGTGGTGCCTGCCAGCGCGCCCCAGGCCAGCTGTGTATGGCGTTTAAAGCGTGCCACAACCCGTGCACGCGCATTGGGTCCACAGCGCGCGTGTGAACGGGACTCGCGAGCGGAAATATACATGGCGAGAGGTCATTTGTGCACTGAGAGGGAGCAAACTGTGTCTGTGAGCGCACAAGGTTGTGCACAAGTGACAAACCTGCGTGCGCGCGTTGTCAACGAGCACACGGCAGAGGAAAACGTGCGCGCGCGGCAGCCTCTGTGCGCGCTCGGCAGCCTCTCTGCGCGCTCGGTTTCTGACTCCTGCTCGCTCGGCTGTAAGGGTTTTGGCACTCTGGAGGCGTGGCCTGTGGCAGATCTTCTCTGTCCTCTGATTGGTTAGTGTACCCCGCACTTTACCCTCTACCTATCTATACAAAAAAGTCTGCTATTCAAGCAGTTGCTGGCATAGCTCAGTTGGGAGAGCGGGTGACTCTCGCCCCGGAGGATCCGGGTTCGAGGCCGGGCAAGGAAAATGCAGTAGATGTCATGTTAATTTTTCTTAATTTCAGGTATTTTACAGTTGTGACCGTTCAACTGTCATTAAACGTCCGAATGTTTGCTGGGCAGTGTTTTAAAAAGTGCACATAAGCTAGATGGTTTTAACCATAGAAAATTACATTTTTTGTGATACTGGAAAAATACATACTGAAATAAAACTACTGATTGAAAACTTTATGACTGTGGTTGTACAATATATGACTCACTAATACACTGCAAACTCCCTTAGAGTGGGGCTTCCAGAGAGAGAGAGAGAGAGAGAGACAGAGAGAGAAAAGTTCTTGCCTCATTAATGAATTGTTTATTTTTTTCAGTATTTAATTGACAAATTATCCTTTCAAATAATTAATTGATGAGTTACATAATTGTCCATTTAGAATTGTTGAATGGACTGAGTCAAGTTTGGTGCACTTTATATATTTCAAAACATGTTTTTTTTAATGATGCATATAAATAATTTAAATGTTAATTTAATGAAATATTTCTATTTTTTCATTACCTCACCCTTGTTTTGACAAAAACGGGACCTTGCTGGATAATATCATGGAGAAACTATTTGTTCACAGTACATGGCTCCGTAAGGATCTGTGTACCAAAGGAGGAGATACTCAGAAATCTGTCTGCAGATTGTTACAACCCAGACTGGAAGTGGCGGGCTGTAATAAGAAAGGAGACCAAACAGAGCAGTGGGGGTTCAACAACTGATTTATTTAACAAAAGTAAGGATTTACTAAAGCAAGTTAGTGAACAGAAAATGGCCATCTCAAGGTTTTACTCGGATGTCCCTCAGCAGGGTGCAGCACTGTTGAAGGTCATCTGAATGAAAGCTTGATATGCAGTTTCTTTATGAAAGTGTGTAAATATACAGTATGGTTGCCGTACATATGTTGAGGTTCTCAGACATCAGGCTTCTTTGCCCAGGCCTTCACTAGTGGGCTATTTTAAAAGTTGGTAAGGAGAAAAACCACAGCATATAGCTGATTGTTTACAAATGCAAGGAGGGGAATAACAATCAAAATGCTTGTGTTCTTGGACCAGATGAATGGAGCGCTCCACATGCACTCAGAGATGTTATGGCTTCTGTTTCTATAACTTTACATGCAGACATTTGAGGTTTGCCAGAAAGGAAAGCTGGCCTGTACACTTTGCAGGGCACAATGTCATCAATGCAGAAACCCCTGTCTACCAAGATGACCATCTCTAGTTGTAGCATTTTCATCACACCAGATTCCCAGGTTGGTCGCTGATAGTTCCAGCATACAGTGCTGAGACAAAGGTCACTGGCCTATGTGGCACAATCCAAATGAGCCTCTTCAGAGTGCAGTTGAACTTGAGGAAAATATATGACTCTGGAAGAGAGGGGAATATGGCCATTGACACCTCAGATCAGTGCAGTCAAGATTTACTGGTGTTTGGGTAGTCCTGAACGTGTTGTGATGCCCCCACCGTCTCATTGGGTTTTCATTTGTGTTTAATTGTGTTTTTCTTCTGTTGTAGGCAGCTGGTTAAGCAGCCTTGGAGGCACCTGGGCTCAGGGTGTGGTGCTGCCTACAAAGCCTACTGTTTTTCTGCTTTCACTGGGTCTCTCCTGTGTGGTGGAGAGTCCTCACTGGCCATTTTCTGTTCACTAACTTGCTTTAGTAAATCCTTACTTTTGTTAAATAAATCAGTTGTTGAACCCCCACTGCTCTGTTTGGTCTCCTTTCTTATTACAGCCCACCACTTCCAGTCTGGGTTGTAACAATCTGCAGACAGATTTCTGAGTATCTCCTCCTTTGGTACACAGATCCTCACTGAGCCATGTACTGTGAACAAATAGTTTCTCCATGATATTATCCAGCAAGGTCCCGTTTTTGTCAAAACAAGGGTGAGGTAATGAAAAAATAGAAATATTTCATTAAATTAACATTTAAATTATTTATATGCATCATTAAAAAAAACATGTTTTGAAATATATAAAGTGCACCAAACTTGACTCAGTCCATTCAACAATTCTAAATGGACAATTATGTAACTCATCAATTAATTATTTGAAAGGATAATTTGTCAATTAAATACTGAAAAAAATAAACAATTCATTAATGAGGCAAGAACTTTTCTCTCTCTGTCTCTCTCTCTCTCTCTCTCTCTGGAAGCCCCACTCTAAGGGAGTTTGCAGTGTATTAGTGAGTCATATATTGTACAACCACAGTCATAAAGTTTTCAATCAGTAGTTTTATTTCAGTATGTATTTTTCCAGTATCACAAAAAATGTAATTTTCTATGGTTAAAACCATCTAGCTTATGTGCACTTTTTAAAACACTGCCCAGCAAACATTCGGACGTTTAATGACAGTTGAACGGTCACAACTGTAAAATACCTGAAATTAAGAAAAATTAACATGACATCTACTGCATTTTCCTTGCCTGGCCTCGAACCCAGATCCTCCGGGGCGAGAGTCACCCGCTCTCCCAACTGAGCTATGCCAGCAACTGCTTGAATAGCAGACTTTTTTGTATAGATAGGTAGAGGGTAAAGTGCGGGGTACACTAACCAATCAGAGGACAGAGAAGATCTGCCACAGGCCACGCCTCCAGAGTGCCAAAACCCTTACAGCCGAGCGAGCAGGAGTCAGAAACCGAGCGCGCAGAGAGGCTGCCGAGCGCGCACAGAGGCTGCCGCGCGCGCACGTTTTCCTCTGCCGTGTGCTCGTTGACAACGCGCGCACGCAGGTTTGTCACTTGTGCACATCCTTGTGCGCTCACAGACACAGTTTGCTCCCTCTCAGTGCACAAATGACCTCTCGCCATGTATATTTCCGCTCGCGAGTCCCGTTCACACGCGCGCTGCCATGTATATTTTCGCTCGCGAGTCCCGTTCACACGCGCGCTGTGGACCCAATGCGCGTGCACGGGTTTTGACACGGGTATGACGCGATAGCTGTGGCTAATCATCACCACCAGCGTGTGAATTGATGAACGAAAGATAGTTATGTGAAGCACCTTGGGGGGCTATTAGGGATGAGCGAGTACACCACTATCTGTATCTGTATCTGTTCAACCATCTAAATTATCTGTATCTGTACTCGGAGTGGGCGTGGCCTAACCCGGAAGTGGGTGTGGTTTACATCAATACGTTATTTTAAGTTTGATCAGAAGTTGCTATGTGTATTGTTTATTTGAAAACTATTTACAGAGCAGCCTCAGAGTTGAGATTAAATGTTTTTGATCACAATAGTAAAGGAACTATTACAGAACAAGTTTTTCAATAAAATCAGAACATTAATATTTAAGTGCATGAATTAAGAGAGAGAGAGAAGAAAAGATCTTTTCTATAGCGCCTCTCAAGATAAAAATCACAGGGTGCTTCACAAAAACAAAACATGTAAAATAGAAAAAATAATTTAGAAAATGATTAAATTAAAATGAGCAAAAAATAGACAATTGTGATTAAAAATGTAAAGAAAGAGAGATAGAGTGAATAGGAAAGAGGGAGTGGATCCTCCTCAGGAAGAGGAGAGAGAGAGAGAGGGGGGGGGGGAAGAACCCCGACTGGAGCGGAAGCAGTGACATAAGAATTAAGTCAAACAACGTTTTCCACAAATGCACACGTTCATTCGGAAATCCACACTCTGTGTTTCACAAATATAATTCGGAGGAACACAAATGCACACGCTCATTCGGAAATCCACACTCTGTGTTTCACAAATATAATTCGGAGGAACACAAATGCACACGCTCATTCGGAAATTCACACTCTTTGACTCATAAATATAATGTGAAAAAATAAGTCACGCAACATTTTCCACAAATGCACACGCTAATTCTGAAGTTCACACTCTGTGGTTCACAAATATTATTTGTAAGAACACTTGTAATATAAACTCACAGATCATACGAATTGCTGAACGTGCATTTACGAACAGCTTCTCATTTGTGAACCTTTCTGCGTTTGTGAGTGAAATCTGTGCGCTGAATTTTGAGACTCTCCTAACATCGCAGATCAACAAACGTCACCATTGACTAATGAATCTGTCAATCAAATATATGATTCTGCCAGGGCTGTTCGCTTTCAGCCAATCATATGGCTCCTTATGTTACGGAACAGATCTGCTGTGCGCATAAGTCGAATACAATTTTCCTGCATGTGCAGCTCGGGGGTGACGATGGCTGAAGATATCGCGTTAGCGTTCACACTTGTTTAATTTTCTATTTTAATTCTGGTGCCTTTTAGCAGCTGAAACACATCATCACGTGCTTGTGGATATCAAATATTCTATATGAAGACATGACTGTAATAATAAGTGTAGCAGGATGAGGTAATCTGCTCCTGATTTTAATAAATAACACCTGGTATTAAAGTCAGGAGCAGATTACCTCATCCTGCTACATAAGTAAAGGTTAGCTGCTGTAATTTTAGTGTGCTCATAGAAAACGTGACAAAAGAACACAAAACATATTTCTCTTTATGACCTATATAGCTGTCATCAACATAACATGATTTACAGAATACATGTGACCAACTAACTTCATGTTTGGATTAGACTGTACATACTGAACAAAACGATTCCATAGGCTCCAATAACACGTTTTTTGTCTATAATGGGAGGTAGCCACCACCGCCATTTTGACCGTGTCACAGGTTCCATCCAGCCCAGACAATTCCATAAAAGGGAAGAGAGGAGGAGCTGAGGGTGGGGCTGTAAGGCTGGGATCGACGGACGAACTAGCTACAAGCTAACCTGAAGCTAACCCTGGCTAACCCAAAGCTAACGCGGAGGTGGGAGCCGAGCTAACGGATGTAGCCACCTAGCTTCAACCCAACTGGAACTAACTGTGGAACACCTATCGACCTGAATCTCACACGAAGTTTAGGTGGAGGTTTTCGGCGCCTGTTCGTGAAAAGTACCTGGATTTAAAAAGTATTAAATCGGTAAGTTTATAATTTACAATTTAACCATAACAGAATGAACAACAGCGCGCCATGGTCTCCAGCCAGCAGAGGAGAGGATGGCGGTTTTTCAAACCCTCCCGGCCGGCGAGAAGAGCTCATTCCTGGGCTGGAGCCGGCCCTCAGCACCCCGCCACAGGCTCTACCAGATGCTGGCGGTGTTTGAAACCCTTCCAGCGGGACAGGGGAACTCATTCTTGGGTCGGAGTTGGCTCGCAGCAGCGCGCCACAGGCTCCAACAGATGCTGGCGGTGTTTGAAACCCTCCCAGCGGGACAGGGGAAGTCATTCTTGGGTCGGAGTTGGCTCGCAGCAGCGCGCCACGTTCTCCAGTCGAGGAAGGCTGTTTTTGAAACCCTTGCAGCGGGACAGGGGAACTCATTCTTGGGCGGGTCGGAGTCGGCCTGCAGCAGCGCGGTGTAGCCGTAGCCTACAATATTTTGTTATTTAAGTCGCTCCGGAGTATAAGTAGCAGGACCAGCCAGAATATGTAAAAAAGTGCGAGTTATAGTCCGGAAAATATGGCAGTTATTAGTATTCGAGCTAAATTAGCAGCCTAAATACATTTCATATAATTCCAAAACGTAATACTTGTTTGTATCTTGTACAGCCAACTAGTCTTTATTCTGGACTCAGTACAATTTACCAAAAGTAAAGAGACATTATACAGATGAAGTAAGCACAAGATAACTTACTGGAAGACACAGAATTATCATGAGAACCAGAACAAGAGAGCCTGATAACAGTCATGTGAAAATAACAGTTAAAAAGTATGTATGTGTAATAGAAATAAAAATATATTAGAATTAGTGTAACTCACTGTGATCCAAACAATAAATCAGCCATAGCTGATTAGTAAATATGACATTAGATCTGGGAGTTTAAGTTTCATTCTTTTATTACATTTTTTTCTTAGATCTGTTTAAAGGTCACCATGGCAGCCTGTGTGTCTCCAACATCGGCTACACAACGCAGCAAGTGTAAGTTCCAAATACCTGTCTTGACCACTTCATGTATGGTTTTGTACTTTAAACAATTATGACAAACCTGTTATTTTTTCTCCATAGCCATTTGGATCATTGGTGACAGCTACGTGAGGCGTGGTGCCCAGAGAGCTGCAGAGACCGTCGGAGACAACCTTGGCCTCCCTGACGTCTGTGTCTCCTGGTTTGGTTGGGGCGGACCATCGACATACATACATGTGCCGACACTTTGCGCCCTGTTTTATAAAATGTAGTGTTAAAAATAAATGTTTTTGCTCAATTACTGGAATTTCTTTGGTTAAGACAAAAAAGTGAGGAATAATAATTTACAAGTTATTTGTACAACAGGCCCATTTTAAATCCCAACAGTTTCTTAGCAGACAATAGAAATGTGTTCTTTACTAACTTTACTTGGTTTAAAAATCTTACTAAAATAAACAGAGTGCCATATTGCAAAACCCAATCATACTTGTTATGTAAACATTAGCTTTGTAGATATTTTTATTGAAAAACAACAAAATACAGTTATACAGAAGTGTGGGAAATTGATAATGTGAAAGTATTGCACTATGTAATCCTATTTATCATTAAAAAGAAAAACTCTAAAATGTCCTGTACAGCAACATGACAGAAGAATGGTGGTCGGTCTGTCAGAATGTGCTGAACAGATTTGCTCTTTGAAGAGGAGTGTCATGTTTGGAGGAAGGTACTTAACCCAAGACATGCAGAATACAACACTGACCAAAAACTGATGGAAAAAATGATTTATTTATAAGGAGGAACTTAAGGTGCACAGATAAGTCTGTGGTTGGAACTGCAACAGCTCAGCGTCTGGAGGAGGGAGAACACAGGTGAGCATAGGTTCTGGTTTCAAAATCTATTGTAGGCAGGCAGTGGTGTTTAGCAGACTTACTGTGGTGGGTGTATGTGTTGGCTGGAGGAGGGAGAAGTAGAGAGCCGGGGGAAGCGCAGGAGAGGGAGCAGAGGTGGAGAGAAGCGGGGCGTCCTGGTGGATGGGGCACTGGGTGAGATGAGAGGTGGGTTATGGAGGGTAGTGATGTTACCTGTGACACGCAGGATTCGAAGCTTGTATCACCAAAACGAACCACCGCAGAGCAAAGCACTGTGTCGGAGCTTGATTTGTTTACTGAAAGTCACATGACCAATGAGCAACGACGCTTCGATTCACCCTTCCACCCACGTGACCGCTTCACACGTTGTTTCAAACATTTTAAGAAACGCAAACCGAGAGGCGCAGGTTTAAGGCAAGCCAAATGAGCATTTATTCTGATATCAGGATATCAGCCAGAATTGTCATGAACATGTAAGCCATTTCTGTCCACTAGTTAACTAGTTAGCCATGTTTGTGTCAACTAGTTAAATAGTGACAGCCTAAATGTCAACTAGTTAACTAGTAAGGCCTAAATTCTCTCTAGTTAACTAGTTAAAATGTTTCATATCTTACTAGTTAACTAGTATTGCTCAGTGTGTTCACTAGTTAACTAGTGCACATTTATGTCTACCACAAGTTAACTGGTGTGCACATTTTGACCCTCACTAGTTAACTAGTGAGACAAATACCTTCAAGTAGCTGACTGGTAAGCATTTCTGCTTTTACTAGTTAACTAGTGAGCAGTTTTTGTGTCATCTAGTAAACTACTGAAGCATAAATGTGTTCACTAGTTAACTAGTGCACATTTCTGCTGTCACTAGTTAACTAGTGGGCACATTTTCACCCTCGATATTTAACTAGTTGACACAAACATGGCTAACTAGTTAAATAGTGGACAGAAATGGCTTACATGTTCATGACAATACTGGCTGATATCCTGATATCAGAATAAATGCTCATTTGGCTTGCCAAACTGGTTTGTGTGACCTGAGATTGACGGTTCAGGATTCAGTATTCAGTGATTAAACACCGAGTCGCAAAAATGGACCCTGTAGCAAAAAGAGGGCGTTCTGAGATGTGGGAATGTTTCAATTTAATCTCTCCAAATAAGGTTTGAAAATGTATTTGGTGTAGTCTAGTAAATTACCTTTATAGTAGTAATACTTGGTGCATATTGTAGGGCTATATATCTTTTAGACCGTCTGTCATTTTCCTTTAATTAAATTAAAATCTAGTTTGGTATGATTTTTCTTCTTTTATTGGTAATTAATATAATAGTTGATGAGCTTTTCAGTTTGGTTGTACGTGTAATGGAATTTAGTATGTCCTATCCTTATGCGAATTTTCTAATCTTCATTTTGTTACTCTATTTCTAAAAAAGATACATAAATTGAGCTAATTATTCCTGCCTAATAATCCAATAGAAATGTGAAAAGTAAAATATGTGAATGTGTAGAGAATGTTAATATGTGTTAATTAGATATATTTCATCACGTATCCCATAATAAACATTGTTTCATTTCAAGTATTCACACCAAGAAAAGCAATTTTAGTATATTTAATGTAACGTTCAAATTCAATATACTTTTATTATATGATCCTGAGGAAGCTTTTTAATGCTTTATTTGTCCATAAAGTTCAATACACCATTCATTTTCAGTAGAATTGGCTGAAAACAATACAATGAAATACAAACATTTAACAGATGTCCTCACAGAGTTTTGAAGCATCGAACCTTGAACCTTTTTTTCAATACAATTGGATTGTAAAGCTTTGTTGGTTCAAAAGGCTTCACATCATCATCACTAATGGAGGGTGGTGATATGGTCCGTGTGCTGAATATCAGAATCCTGGAGTAGAGGTCAGTATCCAATGAGGTCGACAGGAATCCTGAAGAATGGTAAATCCAATATAAGAGCAAAAACACAACGAAATAACATTAATCCTAGGAACACTAGAGGTACCACGAGTGGCTGGTTACTACCAAAACTGAGGCAACCTTCCGGCGTCAAATTGTGTCCACCATCCACCTTAAATAGGAAAGCACCCCGCTGATTGCTGATCAGGAACAGCTGGGCCACTCCCTCTCCTGGCAAGAGACTCACAGATGGTTAAGAGAACAGGAGTACTCACCCCGGTTCATGACAAGGAGCCTTAATGTGTACGACGTTCCCCTTGAGTAATATTGGTTTGGGTTATGTATCGCCACATCAGCATGTAAATGCTGAACCAATCTGGAATAAAGACTGCTGATAGAGGATAAACAAGTAAATAAGAGAAAAATTAATACAACTAGCAAACCAACATAAAAACAGCAACCAGCAGCTGCACCTGTGAAGAAACATTTCTAAGAGTCATCAAGAAAACTTGGGATGAACAACTATAAACATGTAAACCATGAACCACAAACATCATGAACAACAAACATCAACAAGCATGTGTTTGTGCGTGTTACGCCCCCTCTCTGCAGGTCTAGGATGATGAGGGGACTAACACAAGAAAATAGGTGTAAAGGTGTGTGTGAGGATAAAGGACGAGGAGGTTAGAGTAAAAAAAAAGATTTATTAACAAAAGGTGTCCGCTGTCTAAACGGCAAAGAAGGCTTAACAATAATGAACTAAAACATAAGCAGTCTCACTGCTTATGAAAAAAGTCTTTCTGCCAAAACTCAAAATATCCCCGGCTCAAAAGTCCTATTGGGATAAAAACCACCAACAGTAGAAAACTGACCCTAGGTCAATTAAATCCTACTAAAAGGATAATTAAGTCAAACTCATCTGGCAAACACCCCAAAATGGCTTTACCATTAGCAAGGCGTTCCTTGGAACCCCATAAACGAATAATGAGCGAGGGAGAATCTCAGGCTACTCCTGGATCTCTAGCAACAAACTTAACCCAACCTTAAACCCAGCAGGAAAGGAGTAAACAGCCTTAAACCCGACTGGTAACGGTAGCAAAGTGTCTGTGAGCTGAGGAGAATCTCTGGCTACTCCAGGATCTCCTCGATGTCTGCTGCGTTCCTCCTTTTAAAGAGCTGGGAGCTGCTTGATCACTGATGAAGATCAGCTGCTGTCTCTGCTGGCGTGCCTCTCTCCGAGGTCCTGAAAGGGCGCTGGAGCACTGGAGAGTGTGAGCTGGCCGCTCCTGGCGCTGTCCCTGGTGCTGGATCCCGTGCAGCGGGGACAAAAGGCTCAGGCTAGGATGAGAGGACGGACCGAGGGGACGAGGGTCGTCAAATTCTCCCCCTAAACAGCTAAGAAAGACAGTCATTAAAAAGGATCGTCTTTCTTAAGGAACAAACACTAAAGACCAACTCAGAGGGAAAAAAAAATGCCTATGAAAAACAAATCTAGGATTTATTACAGATTTACAAAACAAATGGATGAGTCCCCACTGACTGCCTAACATTTCTTCTCTAAAAACTGCAGTCTAGGCTTCATGTGCTTGCAGGCGGGCAGATTAAGCACATGTTTTCCTAAGAAAACATACTAACCAGCAAGGAAGAGGGGTGGCCAAGCCGGCCCCTTTTCCTCCTGGGGTGCTCCTGAGATGATGCCCAAAAGGACACCAACACTAGCCCGCGACACACAACACTAATAAAAAAACAAACAGGACATACCCCAAAGGGGGTATACCTCTAAAACCTACCTGGGAACTCACCGCTTCATTTAAGTTTATCTGTAAAATCCATAGAATAAAAGAATGGCACTATTCTACAAAACCACGAGACAGGCAATCCGCAACCACATTGTCAGCTCCCTTCTTGTGCCGGATGTCTAAGTTGTGGTCTTGGAGCAGGAGGGCCCATCTCATTAATCTCTGGTTCTTGTTAAACATTCTGGAAAGGAAAACCAGAGGGTTATGGTCTGTACAAACAATTAGGGGCCCGTTACTGGAGCCAACATACACTTCAAAATGCTGCAAAGCCAGCAATAGAGCCAAGGTTTCTTTTTCCACTGTGAAGTAGTTTAATTGGTATGTGGTAAATTTCCGTGAGTAGTAGGCAACCGGGTGGTCAATCCCTGCATCGTCTTCTTGTAGTAACACGGCCCCAACCCCTACATGGCTTGCATCAGTTTCGAGTTTAAATGGTCTGGTCAAGTCAGGGGCTTTTAAAACAGGGTTACTACAAAGTAAAACCTTGCAGGAGTCAAACACCTTTTGCACACTTTCATCCCAGATAAACGGAACCTTTGGACTCAAAAGATTGGTTAATGGGGAAACTACACTGGCGAAATTCTTACTAAAACAGCGGTAGTAGCCAGCCATTCCAATGAAGCGTCTCAATTCCCTACGCGTTTTCGGCTTGGGGAACTCTGTGATGGCCTGTATTTTGTCTGCTAACATTTTTACTTTCCCATGGCCAACCTCTTTTCCCAGAAACTGGACCGTGGCTTTAACGAACTCACTTTTAGCCAGGTTAATGGTGAGTCGAGCATCAGCTAAATGCTGAAAAAGGGCCCGCAGACCCTCAATGTGGGCTTCCCAAGTGGAGGTGTGGACAACAATATCATCAAGATATACAGTGCGGTTCGATAAACCAGAAGTTATTGAGCTCATCATTCTTTGAAAGGTTGCCGGGGCATTTCGCATTCCAAATGGCATAACTGTGTATTGCAGAAATGCGTCCGGAGTTACAAAGGCAGAGATTTCGGAGGCAGCAGTTGTTAAAGGCACCTGCCAGTAACCTTTGAGTGGATCTATTTTCGTTATAAAGGATGCATCTCCTATTCTGTCAATACAGTCATCTACTCTGGGCAAGGGATATGCATCTGGCACTGTAACAGAGTTTACCTTTCGATAATCAGTTATGAAGTGGGATGAGCCATCCGGCTTCTTCTCAATTAAACAGGGCGAGCTCCACGGACTGCAGCTGGGCACGGCCAAGCCATGTTCCAACAAATAACGCGTTTCCTGCTGTAACAATTCACGTTTTACCGTATTAGCTCGGTATGGGTGTTGTTTTATGGGTTGAGATGTTTCCACAACGACGTCGTGACTAACCGCAGTGGTTCGAGAAGGTACATCTGAAAAGAGGCAAGAGTACTCTTGTATCAGACTCATCAGTTCGTGTTTCCTGTCGTCATTCAAGTGGTCCAGGATATCTGGTAGCTGGGCCAAAGTTGAAGAGTTAGCGAGTCGGGGGCTAATAACAGGTTTTAGCTTTAGGTGGACGTCCTCCTCGGCAATAGGAGCGAAGGATGCGGCTGCGCACACCGCAGCTTCAGAAACCTCTGATGGTGAAGCCTGAGGGGAATGGTACAGCTTAAGCATGTGACAAGCCCTGGACTTACAGCGGCGATGAGGAGTGGAAATGCTATAGGTAGTACTGTTTATTTTTCTCAGCACTTCAAATGGTCCATCGAATTTAGCTGATAAGCTAGTGCCAACCAAAGGATTCAATATTAAAACCTGATCACCGGGGTGGAGCTCCCTGGCTACAGCTTTTCCATCAAACTGCCTTTTCATCTTCTTTTGAGTTATCTCCAAGTTCTCTCTAACCAGTTTGTTTGCATGTTTTATACGCCACAGAAATGTCTTGAGGTATCGATTGATCTTTTCCTTTTTAGACTCCGGGACTCTCAGGAACTGTTCCTTTAGAGCTTTAAGGGGGCCCCGAGGTGTGTGGCCGAACACTAATTGAGCCGGGCTAAACCCCAAAGAATCCTGGGGAGCCTCTCGGGCGGCAAACAACAGAAAGGGAACACCTTCATCCCACTGATTTCCTGAACTTAAACAGTACTTTTTCAACATGCTTTTAAAAGTTTGGTGCCAGCGTTCTAAAGCGCCTTGGCTTTCTGGGTGATAAGCAGAGGATACCACGTGGTGGATACCCAGTGTTTGGGCCACCTTCCTAAACAGCTCTGACTTAAAGTTGGTTCCCTGATCGGTTTGTAGAACACGGGGTAAACCAAACAATGAGAAATACTGGGTTAAAGCCCGGGTGACAGTTTTAGCTGTTATGGTGGATAACGGAAAAGCTTCTGGAAAACGGGTGGATGTGCACATTATGGTTAACAGATATTTCTTACCAGATTTACTTCTGGGCAATGGACCTACACAATCCACCACAATGGTGTCAAAAGGATTCCCGATTACAGGAATCGGATGGAGAGGGGCTGGAGCAGGCAGCTGATTTGGTTTTCCTGAAATTTGACAGACATGGCAACGCTTACAATAATCAGCCATGTCCCTCTTCATGCCAGGCCAAAAGAAATGCTCCAAAATTATCTGGTACGTTTTCCGGATGCCTAAGTGTCCTGCCCACTGACTTTCATGAGCTAAACTCACAACTTTATTTCGGTACCTGGTGGGAATTACAATCTGATTAACAGTACCCCAAGGTGCTCCTTGGGTGGCAGGATTGTTCCAAAATCTCATTAGCACATCATTCCGTAGGAAATACCTGGACTTTTCCCCATCAGGATTCTTAATATCCTGAAAACATTTCTTCAAGCTGTCATCACGACGTTGCTCCTCTCCTAAAGTCAGCCAGGGTAAAGGCAGACACCCCAACGTGAGCGACACGCCTTCATCCTCGGTGTCGGCGGTAATGCCAAATTGTGGTCGTGGACGTGATTGTCCTCTTTATTGTGTCCATCATCAAAGAGAGAGGATAACTGTAAGGTTTCCTCCTGTTTACGTGCCTGGGCACGGGTTATGACACATGCAGGATAAATTCCTGGCTGCTCCTTAACACACGAACTGGTGTCTGAGCACGGGTCGTTTAAAACTTGGAATGGAGGGACCACATTTTCTCCAGCAACATCGTTTCCGAGCAGGAGATTTACTCCAGCGATCGGCAAAGATGGGCAAACAGCCACATCAAAATAACCTCTGGCTAGCTCGCAAGAAAGAAAGACTCGGTGTAACGGCCGAGAAATCAGCTCACCATTTATTCCGTTTAGCAGAACTGACACGCCCGTTGCACTGCTCTCAATAAAAATCATGACATCGCTAGATATGAGCGTTTGTGATGCCCCAGTATCGCGTAGGATGATAACTGGAGCTTGGTCAGAACTTGACTCATTTAGCTGAACCACACCTTTGGACAAAAAGGGTTGAAAACAGTCGTTTATTTCTGTCACGACCTGCTTGTTTTTCGTTATAAAACCAACCTCACATGAGGGGGAGGTTTTCTGTTCGTTTTTCCTTTTTAATTTGTAACAGTCCTTTACTACATGCCCAGACCGATGACAGTAAACACATCTTGGCTGGTTGACGTTTATCAAACCGCTGTGAGCAGGCCTCATCATAGGAGGCCGTCTGGCATCTCTGGGTGGCAGTTCGCCGCTAACGCGGTGCGTTAATGAATATTCATCCGCCAACAAAGCTGCAGAAGACAAAGTCGCTACCTTTTGTTCATTCAAGTATAAAACGGTGCGCTCCGGTAAACATCTCTTGAACTCCTCTAACAGGATTAATTCCGTCAGCTCAGTAAAAGAAGACACTTTTGATGCTGCAACCCACCTTTCGAATAATAAAAGCTTTTCTCTGGCGAACTCGACAAACGTCTGATGTGGCTTTTTATTTGTTAATGCTCGGAATCTTTGTCTGTATGCTTCTGGGACCAGTTCATAAGCAGTTAACACTGCACTTTTCACACATTCGTAATCTAAACTGTCAGAAAGGGACAAAGAAGACATTACCTCCTGGGCTTTTCCGGTGAGCTTGCACTGGAGGATCAACGCCCACACGTCACGAGGCCACTCAAGAGCTGCAGCAATGCGCTCAAATATCTGGAAGTAGCTGTCCACCTCAAACTCCCGAAAAGGTGGCACCAACACAATGCATTTACTTATGTCCAGTCTCTGTTTTATTCCAGGGGTAGTTTCTTCTCTTGTGGTGTCGGGTTCTGTCACATCCTTGTGCGTCTCAACATGTGAGTCATTTTGTTGGGAAATCTCGGCTTGTCTCCAAGCCTGGGCTTCCAGCTCAAGTCTTTTTAGCTTGATCTGTGTGTCGGCTTCCAGATCCATTCTGCGGATCTCCAGCTCCATCTCCATCAGACGGCGCTTCTCCCTTTCCTCGGCCTCATACTTTAGCCGAGCCATTCGGACTTTCAGACGTAGGTTAAAACGCTCCAGCGAACTCGGAGTAGAAGCTGGTGAGACAGGATCAGACTTGGGCAAAGTTAGTGGTGAAGAAGGGGTCTTATTGTGAGCCGGCGGGGTCTGGTAGCCGGGAGCCGTCTCCTCGGGTGCCGCCAAAGATGGTCCTGCTCCGTTCTCATGTTTTGCGGCGTCATCCGCACACGGGGAAAGGACAGGAAGATCTCCAGTCCCTTTTGCAGGCAACAAGTTCAAGTTTTCCAAGGCAGCGATAACTGTCTCTTTTAGAACCTGTTTCGCCATTGTGCGGGTGCCATGGAGATCAAGGTGCTCAGCCACCTCCACCAGATCGCTCTTGCGGCAGGCCTCGAGCGCTTCCCGCGACGGTGCACGCAGAAACTCCTTTAAAGAAAACATAATTATTATAGAGCTCACCTGGGAAGAGCTAAAATACAGAGAGTGAAACCACCAAAATGAAAGAGTCCCAGGGTACTTAACACCCAATTAAGCACAATGAAAAAAAAAAAAAACGCGGCGCACAACCTATTTATTTGTTGCCGGGCAGACTTAGATTAAGTTCCAAATATGTATAACTCAAATAAATCCCGGACAGCCCCCATTATGTTACGCCCCCTCTCTGCAGGTCTAGGATGATGAGGGGACTAACACAAGAAAATAGGTGTAAAGGTGTGTGTGAGGATAAAGGACGAGGAGGTTAGAGTAAAAAAAAAAAAGATTTATTAACAAAAGGTGTCCGCTGTCTAAACGGCAAAGAAGGCTTAACAATAATGAACTAAAACATAAGCAGTCGCACTGCTAATGAAAAAAGTCTTTCTGCCAAAACTCAAAATATCCCCGGCTCAAAAGTCCTATTGGGATACTGACCCTAGGTCAATTAAATCCTACTAAAAGGATAATTAAGTCAAACTCATCTGGCAAACACCCCAAAATGGCTTTACCATTAGCAAGGCGTTCCTTGGAACACCATAAACGAATAATGAGCGAGGGAGAATCTCAGGCTACTCCTGGATCTCTAGCAACAAACTTAACCCAACCTTGAACCCAGCAGGAAAGGAGTAAACAGCCTTAAACCCGACTGGTAACGGTAGCAAAGTGTCTGTGAGCTGAGGAGAATCTCTGGCTACTCCAGGATCTCCTCGATGTCTGCTGCGTTCCTCCTTTTAAAGAGCTGGGAGCTGCTTGATCACTGATGAAGATCAGCTGCTGTCTCTGCTGGCGTGCCTCTCTCCGAGGTCCTGAAAGGGCGCTGGAGCGCTGGAGAGTGTGAGCTGGCCGCTCCTGGTGCTGTCCCTGGTGCTGGATCCCGTGCAGCGGGGACAAAAGGCTCAGGCTAGGATGAGAGGACGGACCGAGGGGACGAGGGTCGTCACAGTGCGTGTGCTGGGATGTGAAGTGTTAGACCGGATCAGGTGCACTCTGGAACGGCCACAAGCACCAGAAAACCTTGCTACAGAGAACTCAGCAAGGCTGACACAGGTCATGGGCCACATGGCACAGGAATCACACAGCATTTCCACCTGAAACAGAATCATTAAAATTAGAATCAAATACAACAGTTGTTCAGTATACATCAAATGGATTTTTAAAGAAGGCAATTGGACTTCTTTGGTTTCATGAACACACTGGTACACCAGATCACTGTGTGTGTGTGTGTGTGTGTGTGTGTGTGTGTGTGTGTGTGTGTGTGTGTGTGTGAATGTGCTTGCGTGCATGCATGTGTGTGTGTGTGTGTGTGTGTGTGTGTGTGTGTGTGTGTGTGTGTGTAAAAGCCATGTGTAGTGTTTATTTATAAAGCATATGTTGTTGGATTTTATCCAGATTCGAGACTTTGAAAATATATAGTTTAATTACAGTTTGATTTATTTGACATCTGTATAATGTTTATTATTTTGTTTATTCCCCCTAAATACCTAACGTTTTAGTTTAACATGAATATTAGTCATTCATCCCATTACATAAAGTTACACATTTTAAATTTTAATAGGGTAAGACTGCAGGAGGGAGCGGTAAAATACAGGGGGTCCCCAGCAAAAACAAACTTTACGAGTCTGATGAAACTTGCTGGTGTTCCCGCTGCTTCTTCGGTAAACAGCGCCAACAAAAACAAAGAAACTTGGGATCTTGTCGGCGTGGCGGTGGGATTTAAGGGAAACACTGTATGCCCTATAGACTTCTCACCGAGCTGCAGTATTTCTCCGGTCAGATCTGTCTCCGAGTTTGAGAGCTCCACGAGCGGTCAGCCCGCAGCAGCTAGGCGCCGCATCGGTCAGGCTGCCCGGCCTGACCGCTGGGGATTACCGGATGAAAGAATGGAGCACAGAAGTGTCCCTCCAAGCGGCGCGCTCCATCATATTTCAACCCATTTTTATCTTAAATGCACTGGGTTTTACCCTTTTACCCATCGAAATATGCCCTATTAATTATTTTACCATATTTTACATTTAAATTTCATGGTTAAACAGTACATGCTACATGTTAAACTGATAGTTAGCTAGCTACTTCGGTAAACTCAGCTTGTTTAAAGGCGGCAGTGACATAAAATACGAATATAGATTTTAACTTACCGAAAAAATGAAGTGGAGACTCCTTGGATGCTCTATTAGTGCAATTAATACCACTGCAAGACATTTTGTCCAACAATTGCACCAATAATATCCAAAACAGAATTCACAAGCACAGAGACTCAAAATCCCGAAACAGTTTACAGGAGAGACCGAGACTGTACGGAGTCCTTTCCACGGAGCTAGCTCTGTGGTCACGTGGGTCTGAGGCGGCGGTCACGTGGGTCGGATGCTCATTAATTATACAGAATTTTAGGCTTTCAATACACTTAAACAGAAGAGTGAGAAAAAAATTCACCCCCCTCAGAGTTGTCATGAGTATAAACTAGATAATGTAGACAAAAAACATGTTTTGGAACCAGGCTGTAAACATGTTTATTTCTGCTGTGAAATTGGCATTTTTTACATGGGAGTCAATGAGGATTTGCTCGCTTCTGGTACCAGCCCCCAGCGGATGAGGGTGGAACTGCAATTTCTCTTACTTCCGGGTTGGGACCAGTTTTAGAGACGCATTGTGGGGGCTTGGTTCGTAGCTAGTTCGCCCGGGTGTCGTCACTCCATCCCAGCTTTACAGCCCCACCCTCCGCTCCTCCTCTCTTCCCTTTTATGGAATTGTCTGGGCTGGACGGAACCAGTGACACGGTCAAAATGGCGGTGGTGGCCACCTCCCATTATAGACAAAAAACGTGTTATTGGAGCCTATGGAATCGTTTTGTCCAGTATGTACAGTTTATGACTGGCACTAATGTTCAGGAATTAAAAAGGATACTGGGCAACATTTTTGTACTTTTAAATAATTTTCTTGAATCAGTGTTGGATAAATTACGGATACATAATTATTTTAAACGAAAGCTCATCCAGCTCTTTTTCCCCTGGCAACAGACAGGCGTTTGACCTTGCTTCTTCCCAGTCCTAGCTTATCAGTTAGAACGCCCTGTGCCAGCGCCTGGGTGTCTCCCTTTCGAAGTCTAAAGGAAGGTGTAAATTTGTGTGCGTTTTATCATCTCTCTGTGTCTTTAATAAATACTCTTGAGAGGGCTTTTGTCTGATGAGAGCAAAGAGACCACCGACTCGTGTGTATCATTTTATCTCTCTCTCTCTCTCTCTCTCTCTCTCTCCACTTTGCAAAGTCTAAATTGTTTATTGTTAATAAGATTAGAATGGGTTAAATTGATCAGCTTGTTAATACAACCCCTGTGTGGTGAGCTTTCCCTTCAGGTAACCCTGGATGGGAAAATGAAAATACCTAACAGCCAGTTTGTACTAAAATGACCGTTTACAGGGTTAATGAAAGGCCACCCAGCCCCTATCGCCTCCTGTGGTCAGAATATTCCACTTGCAACTTTAGACTGGCAAGCCTCTCTATTGGGACCTAGAAAAATGGAGCTGACATACCTGGCTGCAATCTGGTTCCAGCACGTTTCCTGCATGTTTTAGATCATGAACACAGCTGATTTGTTTAATTTATTGATGAATCACTCCTGTAAAAACTAATGAAGGCTAGGGAGGCATTTCAGCTGTTAGTTTTGGTTTCAGTCCTACAAACGGACACTAGGGGGTGCTAAAAGCAAGCCTAACTGCCTAATTCCTCTTTAGTTAATATAATTGAGCCATTAAATGGAAGTCACGAACACGTTGTGCAGTAACCCACACTAGGGAGAATGTGTCTTCACTAATTATTTTGACAAAGATAACTAATAATTTATCCATTTCTTTTAACAAAACATTGACCAAAATGAAGAAGATAAACCACGAGCACAGAAAACAACCCTTCCATAAACACAATGAAACTTATTTTAAAAAGAACGTTGCTTTGTTTTTTTGCAATTATTTCTCTACACTTTATCTCAATCTTTAAATTTATTAACAATTTTACATTCTTGCTTCTTTTGTGTTTCAGAATTTTGCCATAATCCTCATTCCTTTTTTATGTAACCAAGTCAAATAGATGCATTTTGTGCATGTGTGCATTTACGTGCAGGGGTTCAGGTGAGAGTACATGTTGCATTGAAGTCGTGCAAGTTTCTAGGAGCATATTAGCATATGAGAGTGTCTTTCTGCATATTTTCTATTAGGATGTGTAGAACTAATCAGAGAACACAGAATATTGTGCTGGCAACAATAGTAACAGAACACAGAATGATGGAGTACAGTCATTCTTTTTTTCCCCATCTGTCTCCTTTTCGTCTATCTATTTGGATTTCAGCATCTGACAGAGAAATCAACGGGGTAATCACATGGCTGATTATGTTGTTTGCTTTTTTCTGTCTTTGGCTGATTCTCTCTGTTGCACATCAATTTCATTTTTATCTAAAAAATATGTTTCTTTTTCTTACTGCCTTTTCCAGGATACATTTGAGTAAAGTCAAATCGTGCATCAGGTTGGTTTTAGGAAAAGTAGACAATTGTTATCATGTTAGTGCTGCACCTTTTTGGTGGTTACACATGCCGTTTCATCCTAAATATCACCCTGCCCTGTCCTTTGATCCAAACCTGGACCATTTCCTGATATGTTTACTCAATTTTCTGAACTGTACTCTCACCTTGTGTTATTTTAACAACATACAATGACTCCATAAATAACTGAAATGTGTATAAAAGACACAAAAAAGCAGATTAATCTCAGGCACAAGCAGCACAAAACCCTCTTGTGAGGTGTCAGGCTTTGTTCATGCTTGGTTCAAAATTGGTGTGAGACAATTTTTTTTCTCAAAATAGTCAAAGTCATCCTGGGAGTCTGAAACATCTCAGACCCTTCCACATTTAGTTTGCACACTTCAACAGATGTGAGAAACCAGACCGTTGTTTAGGCTGATTTGAGGAGAAAGCACAATGAGAGAATCTGAAAATCTGTGCGATAAAATTTCAAATATGAAAGGTTAAATTGCAAACAACTTTGCATCTTTGCAACAAGAAATTTTGAGTGACATTCAATTAATTCCACTCAAGTATTACAATGTATTTACCGTTTTTATATATTCACACTGTATATAGTACAAAAGTACCAGTTCATTGAGATTCCAATTGAAAATTAACTAATTTTTTGTTGAAATTGTGCCGCAAGCTAGTCACTTAAAGTCACAATGTGTAGTTTTTATTGTTAATCTCTGGAAATATCTATCGAAATATTGCTGCAAATTAATAAAATGACACCCAATCGTAGAAAAAATATTGGCAGCTTACTAACATATAACCATAATAATCGGGTCTGAAATACAGGGGAGCAGGTCTAAGGGTGTTTCTCAATGTCAGGGCACCTGGCTTTGCGAGGCGATGTCTTGCGAGGCCAGGCGCCTTGTGTACAAAGACAATGTCCTTCTTTGGTCAAAGAAAACGGTTAAATGGAACGGACTTGCATCACGTGACCGCAGCTTCCATGGCGATCACGTAATGTCACGTGACACGGGAGGCAACGTTATATTTTATACATATGTTTCAATATAAATATATAACGAGCCTTTTACTTTTTAAATTTTGTATATATTTGTTAAATTAAATATATAACGAGAGACTACCTGCAAGCCACCGAAGCTGCAACTAACCATAGATAACTTCTTTCAATCTAAAAAAAAAACCATTTTAAATTAGTTGACTTACTTTTAAACTTGAAATTTGCCCACGAAGTAGCTACCTGCTTCTGACCTGCCATTCTTTTGAAAATACCGCAGTGTGTTCTGGGTAATTTTGACCAAGGCTAGGCTACAAGACACCTCCCATGTGTCTTTGCTCAGCTAGCTAAACGGCTAAAAAACGGAGAACAGGCGCCTCAGTAGAACTTGAACATTGGAACACGTCTTGGCAGTTCCTGATGACGTATCTCCTAGGCAACCAGGGTGGGACCAAGACATAAATGCGAGGTTCCTTGGCATTAAGAAACACCCTAACTCTCTGGGCGACGCCATATTAGACACCGTGTTTGTCAAGTCAGGCTTGGACTTTTTCAGACTAGGAACCATGTTCAGCAGAAGGGGTTCCACGGGGACAATAAAGGTGGTACACCTCTGAGCTGTAATTTCACCAGAGAGCATGGTGTTCTGAGTCAGCTGTTCAGTGACTTCAGAACTAAATACATCCACCAAAATCAGAGAGGCAGCCGGTAAGATCAATATATAATATATTGCTGGTTGTGTACGGACTTTGCTGCTGGTTAGGCGGTTGGGCGGGAAACCTGACCTGATTGTTTGTTTGTTTGCTTACCTAGGCGTGGCCCAAACAATTGAGTCTCTGTTGATTTGGCTGGTATAATCTTTGTTTGTGGTTATTTGCCAGTTAGTAAAAGAATTACTTATCTGAAAATGTTTCAGCAAGTTGTTTGTTGCAGTTGTTTGTTCATTTTTGGGTTCTGTGATTAGTTTCAATGGAAGATGAATTATAAAAGATAATGATAAGTAGCTTATATTTTCTAAGGGAACTATTTGATGTTTAAAACTACTGTTTAAAAAGTAATGCTAAAGGTAATTATGTAAACCCTGTATATCTAATTTAAGGTTATATGTCTGCTTGATTGAAGGTTTTTCACCTGAGCTGACCTGAGCTGACATGCTGACATGCTGAAATAAACATAAAAGCAAAAAGTGAAACATTGTTTCGGTCTCTGAGTGAAATCCAGTTTCTAAACTCTGTGGTGGATTTTTATCCCTCTCAAGTGGGGAAGCACAAAACAGTGCAGGACTTGACAGTGAAAAACCGGCTGGGAGTGAAAGGAAAGAACCTGACTGTGCAGAATGTCTGACTTAGAGAAGTCACTTGAGCAACTGAAGGCAGACAGAACAACAGCCAAAAGATCTTTCACTCGCCGGGTCAACAGCGTACTTTTGACAAACTCACATCAGAGGCTGAGAATGTCATGGCAGCTAATGAGGATCTAGAAGCTGCTCTCCTTCTAGAGCTGGAGTTGGCCACAGTTAAGGAAGTGTCATTAACTCAACAGCAGCAAGATGATTTGGAAAAGACTGCGAATGAATGTCAGAAGAAGCTGAATGAAGTTAAAAGTCTGATCCAGAGCACTCTTTGGGAAAAGTCTGATCCAGAGCACTCTTTGGGAAAACTTTGGAATCATTGAAGTATCCACAGCTGTAAAAGCAGCAGAGGCAGAGTGTGAGTTCGCAGCTGACGTACAACCCAATACAAAGCAGGAGGCATATGAGTTCATCCTCAGTCACCTGAAAGATTTGATGATGACAGCAATGGAGTTTTATAGAAGGTGGAAAAGATGGATTCCTCCTGAAGAGCAGAGGGACCTGCAGAGTCACCTTCAAAAGCTTGAACTCCACATCCCTAGACTGGTTTCAAGAAAAGCAGATTTCATCCAAATGAGAACAGAAGGTCATACTGGGAGACAAAGTCTGGCAGATGCGATACCTAATTATCTTGTCCCAGCTATAAAATTAAAACCAACATCCCTTCCAAAATTTTCTGGAAACAAACGTGATTTCCATAGATGGAAAAAGGATTGGGAAGCTCTGCAGCAACAAGGAGAACCAACTGGGTCCAAAGAGGTGAAAAAGGTCCAATTACTGAACAGCATTGAGGACAAAATTATAAGAGAACTTCGTCTCACCATGTACAACACTGCAGAAGACATCTTTCGTATGTTAGCAAACCGGTTTGGGAATGAAACGTCCATTGCTATTGAAATAGTCGAAGAATTACAAAGATTGCCAGCTGTTAAAAGTCATCAACCAAGGAAAATTGTGGAATTAATTCAAACTGTAGAGAAAGCACTCCAAGACTTGAATGACCTTGGAAATACAGGTGCTATAAGAAATCCTCTTGTAACTAAGTCCATAGAGAGCAAACTTCCAGAAGTGCTTAAAAAAGAGTGGCTAGTCTATGCAGCAGACAACAGTGTGGTTCCAGATAAACGGTTTGACAGTCTTTTGGCCTTTCTCAAGGGCCAAGAAAGCATATATGAGCAGTTGGAGCAACTGCAAGATGAAGAGCCGGCCAGAAAGGACATCAGACCCGATCTGAAATACACCCGGGCAAGGTCAACCAACAGTTACAAGCCAGGTTGTGTGGTTTGCGGCGACGGAGGCCATAAAAGAAAACTTTACTTCTGCAAGCAATTCCGTACATTAAAGCTGTCAGAAAGACAAGCTGCAATAAGTAAATTAGGAGCATGCAGAAGATGTCTGGAAGTCCATGATAACAGCCAATACTGCAAGCCAGACTACTTATGCAGAAACCAGAGTTGCAAGGATGGAAGAACCCCTGATCATCATTACTATCTGTGCCCTAAAACTGAGGTAAAGAAAAATGATGTGGGTCAAAGGGGGAGAGGAGAGCATACAGTGAAAGATGAAAGCATGAAGAACTACACATGTGAGCAAGAAGAGTTCCTGAAAAAACTTTCACCTGATCTTGCGAAACAATGCAGAAATGTATTTTCAAATACTGCATCTAGAGCTCTCAGTACTTTGAAAGACCAATCGAACCTCTTAACGAGGAGTGGGTTGCAAGAATTGCCAGTGATCATGATGCTCCTTGAAGTTACAGCTAATGCTGGGCAAAAAATCGGTGCACTCATTGATCTAGCATCAGATACAAATTACATAACCCACAAGGCTGCACAGAAGCTAAATCTCAGAGGTGAGGAAATCACACTCGTGGTTCACGGAGTTGGAGGCATGAAGACTCAAGTGGAGACAAAACGATACCTCCTAAAGATCAGGGTGAAAACCCCCAAAGGCAGTTTCAAATCTCATCAAATGATATGTTATGGACTTAAGAGCATAGCAGATATTCTCGAGCATGTATCCCCAGAGCGACTGAAGAAGTTCTTCCCAGATGTGCCACTAGAAGAGTTTGTGAGACCGAAGGAAATAAATCTGCTCATCAGCCACAGAGAAGGTCAACTTGCACCACAGAGGGTAAAAGCTGTCGGGGACCTTGTGCTGTGGGACGGCCCTCTGGGAAAGGTGGTTGGTGGAGCACACCCTGAATTGTTTGAGGAGTGTGTTTTCTCCGCCCACATGTCAAAGACCCATTTCGCTAGGTCAATGAGGACTGCTGCTCTTCGATATGAAGAATTAAATACATCCATGACAAAACGTGCATCAAGCAGTCAAGATACAGCCCTTCATAAAACCAACACATCAGCTACAAGCAAGTATTTCTTGGACTGGTGGAGATGGGACAGTATTGGAGCTGCTTGCGAGCCAAAATGTGGGGGATGCCGCTGTGGGAACTGCCAACCAGGCGGCAAAGAAATGACTTTGGCTGAGGAAAGAGAACTAGAAGTCATAAGGGGAGGTCTCACTTACATCATGAAGGACAGCCATAGCGAGGAACCTCACTGGCATGCCAAATATCCTTGGATTGAGGATCCGACCTCTTTACCAAATAACAAAAAAGGAGTCCAAGCTACATTCTTTAGGACCGAAAAACAGCTCGACAAAGAACCTGAATGGAAAGTTGCATATGCTGCCCAACTTCATGAGATGATTGACCGGGGAGCAGCAGTACGGTTATCAACAGATGCACTCTCAAACTGGAATGGGCCAGTCTGGTATGTAAGCCACCTCATATCTTTAAACCCACACTCTGTGACAACACCAGTGAGAGTGGTGTGGAACAGTAGCCAGAGATTTGAAGGTGTAAGCTTAAATGAACTTCTCATGAAAGGCCCAGATGTCCTTAACCAAATCCGTGCTGTTCTCCTCCGATTCAGGGACGGGAAATATGCGGCCCTCTCACAACCCATGCTTTTTTCCTCATCCTTAACAGGGTCCCGGCCACTCCATCATGGGCCTTGTTGTGAGCTTCACGGGCTAGCAAGGTAGAAACCCAAGCATCATAAGGCAGGATGGGAACTCCAAGTTGATCATTGTTAAAGGACTGGACCCTTCCACCACAAATGAGCAATCCAGAGGTCTGGTCTCTGTAAACAACCAACCTGTCCATAGTGGTACTTGGGATTGCCATGCCTTGTTGTGCAGCAAGGAAAATATCTCTTAAAGCATCCTGTCGTTTGGCCACAGAAAAAATTCCTTTCAAAGGAACCGCCTCCATTGACCTCTTTGGCCCTTACCAAGTAAGAGATGACATTAAGAGAAGAGTCTCAATGAAGGTCTGGGGTGTTGTATTCTGTTGCATGGCTAGTCGTGCCATTCATGTTGACATTGCAAACAGTCTGTCATCTGAAAGTTTCCTCATGACTTATCAGATATTCACTGCGATTAGAGGGCACCCGAAGAAAATCTGGTCCGATCCTGGAACTAACTTCATCGGGGCAAGACCTGTTCTGAAAGAACTTTACCAGTTCCTGGACAGTATAAATAAAACGGGTCTGGAGGAATATGCAGCCAAAAAGGAGACGGAGTGGGTGTGGAAAATTCTTCCTGCTGATTCGCCACATCGAAATGGAGCTGCAGAAGCTGCTGTACGAGTTGTTAAAAGAGCTCTTCAAGGTATTGGCAAAGACTCCTCTCTCAGTTACAGCGAGTTCCAAACAACCCTACAAATTGCAGCAAATCTGACAAATGAGCGTCCAATTGGTGCAAGGACACAAAGCCGAGAGGATTGCATTGAGTACATGACACCCAACTCTCTACTCCTCGGCCGAGCATCGGAGAGTGGGGATTGTAAAACCTTCAACTTTCCCACCTATCCCTACAGTCGACTTAGGAAAATGCAAGACATCGTGACACAGTTTTGGAGGAATTGGAGTCAGCTTGCTGGTCCTAACCTCTTTGTGAGAAGCAAGTGGCACACTTTCCATAGGAATGTTGCAGTTGGGGATATTGTCTGGCTAAGTGACCAGAATGCATTAAAAGGTCACTCCAAGCTTGGAAGAGTCGTTGGAGTAAATCCAGACAGTAAAGGCATTGTAAGGGACGCCCAAGTGCAGGTCTCTCCTAGCTATTGCACCCCCATCATAAAGCATGTGAAACGAGGACAAACTCAAGGGAGAGGAAAGGATTTCCAACCTGTCGTCCTACACAGAGATGTCCGAAGGCTCATCGTCCTGTTACCAGTTGAAGAGCAAACGGAACATTAAATTGAAAAGAAGAATCAACAAACTGACGATCCTCCCATGGATATTACGGAAGGATCGAGTGGGAGGTGTCAAGTCAGGCTTGGACTTTTTCAGACTAGGAACCATGTTCAGCAGAAGGGGTTCCACGGGGACAATAAAGGTGGTACACCTCTGAGCTGTAATTTCACCAGAGAGCATGGTGTTCTGAGTCAGCTGTTCAGTGACTTCAGAACTAAATACATCCACCAAAATCAGAGAGGCAGCCGGTAAGATCAATATATAATATATTGCTGGTTGTGTACGGACTTTGCTGCTGGTTAGGCGGTTGGGCGGGAAACCTGACCTGATTGTTTGTTTGTTTGCTTACCTAGGCGTGGCCCAAACAATTGAGTCTCTGTTGATTTGGCTGGTATAATCTTTGTTTGTGGTTATTTGCCAGTTAGTAAAAGAATTACTTATCTGAAAATGTTTCAGCAAGTTGTTTGCTGCAGTTGTTTGTTCATTTTTGGGTTCTGTGATTAGTTTCAATGGAAGATGAATTATAAAAGATAATGATAAGTAGCTTATATTTTTCTAAGGGAACTATTTGATGTTTAAAACTACTGTTTAAAAAGTAATGCTAAAGGTAATTATGTAAACCCTGTATATCTAATTTAAGGTTATATGTCTGCTTGATTGAAGGTTTTTCACCTGAGCTGACCTGAGCTGACATGCTGACATGCTGAAATAAACATAAAAGCAAAAAGTGAAGCATTGTTTCGGTCTCTGAGTGAAATCCAGTTTCTAAACTCTGTGGTGAATGTTTATCCCTCTCAAGTGGGGAAGCACAAAACAGTGCAGGACTTGACAGTGTTTCTTTCTATGGGAGCCCATGAGGACAAAACACATTTACTGATTTGTAACAAACGTTTACAAAACTTTCCCCATTCATAAATGTTGTTGTTTTACACATTTACCTCTTCACTCGTTGCCAGTGATGAAAGGTAGTCTGGTGTGCTTGTCATTTAGCTGGAGGTTGCGCTCCCATGGATTTTTGACCCTAATGGCCATCGTTGATAAGGTCTTACTCAACACAAAAATACTGTTTTCGTGCAATGATTTAGGTATGTACTGCCCCCTATTGTTAGGGAAAGCATACACTATCACTTTAAAGTACAGTGATATACTAGCTTAGGATGATTCTTTTCAACTTTAGGTGAAAATCAGAGGATCTTAAATTAAACGCAAGCGCAGAATTTTCAAATTCCATAATGTCGCATGCCATTCCTGCAGAAGAGTAGGGCTTGTTATTGTGCCTATTCTGAAATATCAGCAATCTTCTCTTCTGTCATTGTAATATGTACCTGTAAGATTGTGATTACCCCTAAATATTGATGAGAACTTAAGGGCTTAATAATTAATTCGCTGAACTTATCTATTTACTTTGGCAGATAAATCTGCCTTGAAGCAAATTTTGCACTGACATACAACAAGCACTTGAATACAAAGGAAAGCACACAGATTTCCAGGTTAATGAGGAAAATCAAATCTGTGCGAAAGGGAGGAAAGTAAGCTGAGTGAGAGATTTGAAAAAGGTTAAACCACTTATGTCTGTTTCACATATGGCTTTGATCAAGTTGTGTGTCCACTTGTGCACATGGAATGAAATGAAATCAGTCTGGGCTGCATTTCATAATTTAATTATACTGCAAATGTAATTAAACTCTCCGGGTCCCTGTAGCAATATTTGCTATGTTGTTTGTCTGTTATGAGCTTGTACCTTACAGGGCTGGCAGCTCACAGTTTTTTAATGGTGGGCTTAAGTTTGAAATTTGAACAACCTAAAAGTAGTTTTGACATGCTTTAATAAACAAATTTCAGCTAATCTAGGATTTTCTTTAATCACGGAGCTTCACAACTCATGCTTCTTCAGTCTAGAGTTTTTCTGCAGACAAAACAATATGATGTCATAAAAAGTTAACTATCCTGAGTCTGCAGCCATCCCCATCTCGCTAAATACCCAAAGTAAAGAGGTTTCAATAAGCAAATTTCCTAAAATTATGCTGAAATGTATTTAAAGGCATACTATGCAACTTTTTCATATTTTTAAATGCTTTTCTTGAGCCAGTATGTGTTAAAATGACCCTACAGGGTTAATGTAATGTCACTCAGACCCCCACGCCCTCTGTGGCCAGAATATCACACTTGCATTTTCAGAGTGGTGGTCCGGTCCCTTTTGGACTAAGTCAAAGGGGAGCTGATATGCCTGGCGCTGCAGTCTGCTTCCAGCATGTTTCCTGCATGTTTTAGATCATGAACACAGCTGATTTGTTTGATTTAGTGATCAATCACTCCTCTAGACACTAATGAAGGCTGGAAATACATCCCAACTGTTAGATTAAAGTGTTTAAAAAGGCGAACGCACAGCAAGGAGATAATTTCACTTTTGGTTTGACTAACGAACACTAGGTGGTGCTAAAAGCAAGCCAAAACTGCAAAGTTTCCCTTCAAAAATTTAGAGCATTATGATCACCACCAGCCTTGGGACATTGATGACTCCATAAACGTGGTACATCTGTTCAAATAAAATCAATTGATTGAAACAATCACAAAAAACAAAAGCTTTGACTAGGGATGCACCGATGTGCCGATACCGATACCAGTATCAGTATCAGTGCCAGCAAAATTAACCGATACCAGGAGCCGATACCAATGCAGTTGCTTGAGAGTGGCATCACTGTAACTTGTCACTAGTGTTCACTGAATATTTTAGTTTCGTGATAATTTCTGTTCATATATTTTACCTTTTCTACCTTACAGTCTTTTCCTGTTGAAAGCAGAGAAGAAAATAAAACCTGTATTCCAATTCATAGCATTTTTTTGTGTGGTAGAAGTATTGGTATCAGTAATTGGTGTCGGCGAGTACTCAGATCCAAGTATCGGTATCATTGCATCCCTAGATTTGACCCTCAAAATCCTTAGGCTTCAGATTCATTTTGATGGTACAACAGCAGTATGAACATTGAACACTGGCCTGGAGAACACTGGAGTCAATAGACCACATTTCACAACCTTCAGCTTAACCAAGGCAACATGTTGAGCTGTTTATGTTGTCGTACCACATCACAACCCAACAGACAAATAAAAACACCCACCAAAACAAAAATCACTTTGTCACCTGAAGTCTCCTGACCTTTGTGTATGTTTTTAGTTTTAACTTCAGCAAGATGACTAATTACCTCATTTTATTGGTTTCAGATCTGCAGTTCTCTCTATTCTCTCTAAAAGGCCAAAAATGTCTTAAATATCCAAAAAAAACATCTATTTCCTGTTATTTGGTGGTAATCTTCTCAATATGTTACCAAAGGTTTCCAGTGATTGTGTCCAGGCATATAAAAGACAGCTAAATGTCAGCAGTTATTAGATTAAGCCTGGAACCTCATGATTCTGATATTTGAACATTGTTGTGGGTGTTTTGGAACCCGTGCATGGATTGATGATTGCGCGTATGCATGTAGAGATTAAGAAGCTATTTCTATTTTCCTGGATGCTTGAGTGATTTCCCTTTTTTTATGGTAAACCCTTTATATCTCCACTTTTATTAATCATAGGAAGGAGAGAAATCGTGACAAAGAGGAGAAAAGAGACAAGGGAGAGGAAAAAAAGGCCAAACCAGAGGACAAAAAAGAAAAGAAAAGAAAAGAAAGAAGAAAGAGACAGATATGCATAAAGACCGAGAGGAAGAGTTTTGGAAGGGTTCATAATCCCTGTGGTGATTGTAGCTGCTTGTGTCTGCAGGGTGGTAGAAGCTGAATGTTCCATAAAAGTCTGGCTTTGGCTCAGTTTCCTGCCTCACACAGAAGTCTTTGGAATGAGTGCCTCATTTACTTCTCTGTCATCCTGGCCAAAAACAAGAAACACGCATGAAATGAGAATCAGTGACTTGAAACCATGAAAAACTGAACAGCTTACGCAACGGCTTGCAAAAAAAACTTCGTATTGTGGTCCTCATACACCAGTATACATAAATTATGTCCAATAATTTTTTTCATCTTTCATTGGATTAAAACTGCTGTTAGCTTTCATGCATTTTTCAAGCCGAGCTGAGTAAATCTAAAGCATGCTTTTAACAAGGGACTCAATAATTGCTTCTTTCAGGCTAACATGCGCTGCTATTTACCTCTGTTCAAGGTCAGAGCAGAGAGGCTAACCACCTACATCATGTCAGGCAATTTAGCTTTTTGGGTCATGAAATGATCAGTTCCTAGAAGGAAGCCAAGCCATTAGTCAAAGGGTTTTAGTTTTTGCCTTAAAGACAAATCTACCCTGATTAATTACCGTGTTTCAATAACCCACAAGGGAATGGACTAATTCTGTGAGCAGAGACTTTTTTTTTTTTTTTTTAGATAACTGACTAATTTCTGGGTTACTAACCTGGACCCTACTGAAGGAACACATCGTCCATCCCAGAAGATTAAAAGCATATTAACAAAATTTGAAGTTGTACACGATATTTGTTTAGAAAGTCTCAGAAGAGGGACCTGTATGATGTGCAGAACTGGTCTGAAGCGGCTTAGCCATTGGAAATCTTCACAGAGACACTGCAATCTTGATTAAAACACAAAGACTGTTCATTTCATTCTCCTAAATAACCCAACATTTTTGAACCTCCAGATTTAGCTAAAGTTCACCATGCTTTCTACAAGCATCAGATGATTGTTGGATTGTAGCAAATCTGGAAAAATCTCCAGCGTTTGAATAAAAGCATGATGCTGCTCTGGTGGTCGGAGGGACAGCAGGATATACTTAGCAGCCTTGCCTCTGTCAGTACACCCTAGCGCAGCTGTGGCTACACTGTAGCTCATCGCCACCATTGTGTGAATGTGTGTGTGAATGGATGAATGACACACTGTAGTGTAAAGCACTTTGGAATCATCTGACTCTGAAAGGCACTATACAATATAGGTCATCTATTTCAGTTTGAATGACAGCTGTAAGCACATCTGTCGCATAGTAAAACAATTGGAGTTGACCAACGACTTAAAATTTATTCATCCATTGTCCATACCCACTTGTCCACGCAGGGTCTCAGGGGGCTGGTGTATATGTCCAGCAATCACTGGGCAAACAAGCGGGGTACACCCTGGACAGGTTGCCAGTCCATCATAGGGCAACACAGAGCAACAATCATGCACACACACTCACACCTAATGACAGTTTCGAGAGACCAGTCAACCTGACAGTTGAGTTTTTGGAATGTGGAAGGAAGCCGGCGCACCTGGAGAGAACCTATGCATGCACAGGGAGAACATGCAAACTCCAAGCAGAAAGACTCCAGGTTGGAATTTGAACCCAGGACCTTCTTGCTGCAAGGCAACAGCGCTAGCCACTGCACCACAGTGCAGCCTGACTCAAAATTCATCCCCCCCAAAAAACAATAATCTTTGACAAAGATTGAAAAGATTCAGCAGTCTTGAAGCTCGATCAAACAATTCCAAAGAGTTGGAGCAGTCACTAAAAGTCTGATAACTTTGGATCTTATTTTGGATTGTGGAACATCTAAGAGAACCAGGGAGCTCTTACTGGTGTTAAGACGGACATGTATGTATGATGAGGGAGGACTATTTATGGTGGTTGGACTAATCAAATGGTTTTCTATTTTCTGCATCATGACACACTTTCCTGCTCCCTCACCACCCTCGATAAGCCAGCAGCTTATTGCTACACCTTGCCCCGACTGCATCTGGTTGACTCTACGCAGCAGAAGATTACATCACGATAGCATGACTCCATGGCATGGTGGCCTATGAGAGCAGCACGACCAGTAGCGCTCCAAATACACAATTACCATGTAGACTCCACACCATGGATGTGCTGCTATTAATGATTCTGATACACTGATACCACCAATTCAATTCAGTTCATTTAAATTCTATTCACTTTGATGAACAACCATGACTTTACTGTGGAAGTTTGGTGCATGCGCTAAACCAATAGTTCCTAAAACTTTCAGCTTCAGACCCACAGAATAGAAAGTGTCAAGACACGCAAACCCAGATACTTCTGCTTTGATAAGAAATAAAGGATTCAGAAGACAAAGAAAACTACTTCAACTCAATCAGTTCTACCCATTTAAGGAAAATTAGTAACAACAAAGCTAGAAATATAGCATCAGCAATTGTTTTTAAGTTTTGTTTAAATTTCTGGAAATCATCTCAAAACCCTTTATGGCCCACAGAGGGGCCCCCACCCCAGTGTTGGGAACCACTGCTCTGAACCACTGTGGACCTGGAACACTCTATCACTGTAATTGACATGCCTGGATGCTAAGATCCACACTAGCAGCTTTCTTTTATAGAAAATGTTTCTTATAAGGGTTCCACTAAGGTTCACAAGATTTGCCCAAAAGACACTTTTGTTAAATCTATAAAATAAAACAGCTTGATATCTGATTAACACTTTGTTTTGTTCCTCCCACAGCTCCTTACTACTGGATCAAGTTCAGGTCTTAGTAAAACTTGCTCCCTGTTATTGGCAGACAGGCTTTAATGCTTCTGGCCATTGCCTTGCTGCGTGACCCACTTTCTCATGTCCTGACATTTATTTCCCTTTAGAATTTGCCTGTTGAATTCATTAATCGTTGTTACATTAATGAAGGTAATATGTCCTATTTTAAAATGCATGAAAGTCACAGTAAAAAGAAATTAGAAGATCAAACTAATGTCAAATGTTTGCATGGGACATCATAAATGGACATATTGATGCAAACTCTCGTGAGGTTTAATGATTTACACTAAACCTTTCAACTCACCATTTTAAAGATTTTTAGATTGCATTTTGTAGAATGAAGGAGGATCCGGCACAACGAGTTTCTAACACTGTATGAAGCTTGACTTCATCATCATTTCAAAGAGAAATGAACCAAAATCAAAAACTAATTTAGCCTAAAAAGTAAAAAGTGGCTAAAACAAAGTAGGAGAACAAAATAAAAAAGGCAAAACACTGAAGTAATAATAAAGAAGAGGCTGACTTCTTGTTTTAAAATGATAACCTTCTGGAAAAGGAAACATCACTAACAAGACCGATGACCAAAGGCAATGTTTTGATAGAGAAAATGGATGGAAGGTCAACGGTGAAGTATAATACAATGTAAGGACTTTTCAGATTTTTGTATTTGATTAATGAATAAAATGAGAAAAAAGAAGGTATTTTTTAAATGTATGGTAAAACAAATATAAGTCATAAAATTAAAATGACCCATGTTTTTGTGAATTTATTTAGGTTTTAAATGATGAAAATGTAATTGCTCAAAAACAACAAACCAGACATCTTTTTGTTGCCTTAAACCAGAAAACCACAAAAATAGATGGCATCATGTGCAAAGGGTCAATAGTCTTCTGCTCCTCAGCAAATCCCTGGACAGTGTCCAAAAAGAGCAGGCCTGCAGATTTGTTTGTTTGTTTGGTTTATTTCCAGTCAATATCAAAACACAAACATCATAATCTTAAGCAAATATCAAAATAACAATTATGAGTGAAAAGGGTTTTGGCTGAGGTGAAACACTTGTCTAGAGCCAAACCTTATTACTAAATACAACTTAGAGCACCAAGATACAACAATTAGCAATAAGAACAAAATTTGTATCGACTGTTTAAACGTAAACTCACAGTAAACAAACATACATCAACATATGATTCTACTCACTCAGGAGTAGGGTTGTCACGGTATGAAAATTTAACCTCACGGTTATTGTGACCAAAATTATCACGGTTTTCGGTATTATCGCGGTATTTTTTAAACGGTGTTGCATATGTTCAGAAAGCATTGATAGTCCTGTTCTACACAAACTGAAATAGTTTTGAAAAGGTTTAACAGTGTTTATTAAACCTAAAATAACACAAAGCCTTAGCAAAAGTGCAACTTTTCACAAGTAAAAGAACAAATAGCTTATTTTTCTGGAACATGTTACAGTAGTCAGTGCAGGTTTAAATTATACAAATCCAAACATTCAAAACATAAACAATATGTAAACAAATCAAAGAAACACCACTTGTTTTCTCATATACTTGTTTTCTTCATTATCAAAATGAAAATCTAAAACTCCAGTCCACACTTGACTTGAGCACTGTACATGTCAACCTTAAAAAATATGTATTTAAAATAAATGGCCACTTTAAACAAATTACTAAAATAACTACTACACTATGTAATCAAATCCAAATGTTCAAGTATAAATGGCATTGAATAAGTAAACAAATCAATGACAAGGAACTAATTGTATATTTCTCTTCATCATCAACAAATAAGATGCTTCATCCAGCAACAGGGTGTCCGTGACACGGTTTAAATGCTGGCAGAGGACGCTGCGGCTGCAGTCTATAGTGACTCGTTGCATTCTCCCTCAACCAAAAGTCCTCACGTCATGCATTTAAGCTAAAATGCTAATGTTAACTTACCTTGCACTGGCTGTAGAGACGTGGGTGATGGTCACGCAGATGTGCCATGAGATTCGAAGTGTTGCTGCCTTTTGCAGACACTTGTTTCCTGCACGTTCTGCAAACGGGATAGCCGTCTTCTATTAACTGTCCCTCAGCAATTTTCAGAAATCCAAAATATGCCCATACTTCCGATTTAGTCTTCTTTGAGGGCTGATGGATGTCCTGGGCGCTGCCGTCTCCTCCTTCGGCCATTATTTCAGCTTCAAAGTTTTGGTGCCGTTGCAAACTAAAAAGTGCGTGTGTGCGCCGCGGGAACTTCAGCTGAAGCGACGGTGGCTGGTAAGGGTCACTGCGCTGAAACCGCGGCCACGGTAAACCCACCGAGATAATTTAGTTTTTTAAAAACTGGACGGTTATTTTTATTGTCAACTTTTTTACCGGGGTTTACCGCTATACCGGTTACCGTGACAACCCTACTCAGGAGAGTCTATCTGTAATTTATTTTCGAGTGCTATACAACTGCCAGTTACGTTATTTTTAAACTTTTTTTTAAAAAATACACACAGATTCATTCTGTTTCTACCGTGGTCCCAAAGGCTCCAGCAGAGATTGCTTGATCTCAACGTTCCACCTCCTTCAGATCTTCATTTTAGCATTTGTGTCATAAAAAAAAAATAATTAATCTTTACATTTTAGAAACAAATCTCACAACAACGCCAACAATATGGTGTGAAGACATCCTCTCCAGAGTTTAATACCCTTTTTGGGGGGATAACTCCTACAGGTCCTTCTCAAAAAATTAGCATATTGTTATAAAATTCATTATTTTCTGTAATGTACTGATAAGCATTAGACTTTCATATATATTAGATTCATTACACACATCTGAAGTAGTTCAAGGCTTTTATTGTTTCTAATATTAATGATTTTGGCATACAGCTCATGAAAACCCAAAATTCCTATCTAAAAAAATTAGAATATTTCATCCGACCAATAAAAGAAAAGTGTTTTTAATACAAAAAGGTCAACCTTCAAATAATTATGTTCAGTTATGCACTCAATACTTGGTCGGGAATCCTTTTGCAGAAATGACTGCTTCAATGCGGCGTGGCATGGACACAATCTGCCTGTGGCACTGCTGAGGTGTTATGGAGGCCCAGGATGCTTCGATAGAGGCCTTGAGCTCATCCAGAGTGTTGGGTCTTGCGTCTCTCAACTTTCTCTTCACAATATCCCACAGGTTCTCTCCGGGGTTCAGGTCAGGAGAGTTGGCAGGCCAATTGAGCACAGTAATACCATGGTCAGTAAACCATTTACCAGTGGTTTTGGCACTGTGAGCAGGTGCCAGGTCATGCTGAAAAATGAAATCTTCATCTCCATAACGCTTTTCAGTAGATGGAAGCATGAAGTTCTCCAAAATCTCCTGATAGCTAGCTGCGTTGACCCCGCCCTTGATAAAACACAGTGGACCAACACCAGCAGCTGACATGGCACCCCAGACCATCACTGACTGTGGGTACTTGACACTGAACTTCAGGCATTTTGGCATTTCCCTCAGCCCAGTCTTCCTCCGGACTCTGGCACCTTGATTTCCGAATGACATGCAAAATTTGCTTTCATCCGAAAAAAAAGTACTTTAGACCACTGAGCAACAGTCCAGTGCTGCTTCTCTGTAGCCCAGGTCAGGTGCTTCTGCCGCTGTTTCTGGTTCAAAAGTGGCTTGACCTGGGGAATGCGGCACCTGTAGCCCATTTCCTGCCCACGCCTGTACACGGTGGCTCTGGATGTTTCCACTCCAGACTCAGTCCACTCCTTCAGCAGGTCCACCAAGGTCTGGAATCGGTCCTTCTCCACAATCTTCCTCAGGGTCCGGTCACCTCTTCTCGTTGTGCAGCGTTTTCTGCCACACTTGTTCCTTCCCACAGACTTCCTACTGAGGGTGTCAATGATGGCCTTCTGGACAGCAGTCAGGTTGGCAGTCTTACCCATGATTGCGGTTTTGAGTAATGAACCAGGCTGGGAGTTTTTTAAAAGCCTCAGGAATCTTTTGCAGGTGCTTAGAACTAATTAGTTGATTCAGATGATTAGGTTAATAGCTCGTTTAGAGAACCTTTTCATGATATGCTAATTTTTTGAGATAGGAATTTTGGGTTTTCATGAGCTGTACGCCAAAATCATCAATATTAGAAACAATGAAAGGCTTTAACTACTTCAGTTGTGTGTAATGAGTCTAATATATATGAAAGTCTAATGTTTATCAGTACATTACAGACAATAATGAACTTTATCACAATATGCTAATTTTTTGAGAAAGACCTGTACAATGTTGTCAAAAAAAGTTCATGTTATTGTTAATAAAGGAAATCTTGCATACTGGCGTGGGTTGTTTTAGAAAATCTTTACACTCCAACAATTTCAGATTTCAGTTATTTTGTCAGAAAGGTCAAAATGTTACTGTTTTGACTTTTGGACATACCAGAGGTAAATTGCTGCTGGTAATATTGACACTAGTAAAGAATAATAAAAATGCATGTAAATCCTAATGCAAAAATCACATTAATGTAAAGGTTTGCAATACACTTTGTTCTTTATGGACTGGTAAGATAGTACTTATTTATAACTTTATACCAAAAAAGACTTAGAAATTTCCTAAATATTCCTTTAAAATCAAATGCGCACAAAAGCTTACATCTGTCAAGCCATTCAGCTTCCTTCCCGCATTCAAAAGTCAATCAACTATCAACTTGTGGGTGTTGAACTTTAAATGTCATTGCTGAATTTTTCATCCTGGCTTTCAGGCTGAGTGCAGCTCATCCTTCTTCACCTATGATCGTCACAATAAGAAAAGGTTTTGTATTATCTCACACGAGCTGAGTCAAAAGAGAGCTTTTACTGCAGTTCGCACCATCTCTGCAGCACATTTGGTTGAACAGGTATAAAATTATTTAATTCGCCTTAACAAGACAAGTTTATAACCAAATAATTGATTATGTTTAAAAGTTGTATCCATCCTTTAAAGTAACACAAAATATTTGTTTAAACTTTAAGCTAGAGCTTTAACATTGATCTCAGTGATTGTTGGGTTAGAAATTTGACCAGATTCATATTTGACAACACTCTTCAGCCCCCTGCTGGCCAGATTGTGCACTTAACAGTGTTGTGGAGTGGGTAAAGGTTCTGGGGCACTCTTATACCTGCATTACGTCTGTTAGTCGTTTTTTGTGCAATTAGCTTTTTCAATTTGCTGATCATCAATAAAAAGCACAAGTAGAAGTAAAAGAAGTTTGCTTGTCTGTTGGCATCATGGCAGAGCCTGGAAGTAAAAGTAAGAGAGTAATGTTTTTGGAGATGAAGCAAAGTGCTAAAACCGTAGTGAGTATTGGTGTTGTCTACACTCGTTTGAGGAAGATGAAAAAGGCTATGAAATCCCGGGCTGATGGTGACCTGGCTTTGTTGCTTCTGGACTTGTAAGTAATATTGTTTGTCCAGCAGTGTGGCTCTTTATGATTTGTGGCTTACTCAGTAAGACTTCCCTGCAAACAGTCAACATCGCATCAATGTGCAGATCATGTCTATATTGAGTCTGTCAGTCCAGACGACGTCTGCAGGACGTCTAAACTTGGTCTTTGCACAGTGGGATGGCTCATGTAAGTGTTAGCTCAATGGTAGCGCTAGCTTCCATCAGGCTGCTGCAGAGTTGTTTACAGTAGTTGTAATTCCACTTTCATCCAGTGGGGTGGAGGACCAGGAAACTTTAAATTGCATTTAACAATCACCAAATAACATTGTTATTATATAAATATTTCCAGAACTCTACTTTGTCAAACTGAAGATAATACAATCTTTATGCATTTATTTATTTAATTATTTATTCAACCCACCTAATAATGAGTTCTTGTATCAGCTTTACCACAACTACATCACATTCTTTTTCACCTCCTGCTGTGTCCTTCAGGCGAGGATGAGATGGGCCTGATTGCACTCAAACATCCATTCACAGATTATTTCAGAGTTGAATATTATTCTGTTCTTCCCCTTTGAATGAAAACAATCTTTAAGTTGGTTGCATATTCACTCACAAAACAGGTGGGCTCACTCACTCACTCACACACACACACACTCGCTCGCTCGCTCGCACGCACGCACGCACGCACACACACACACACACACACACACACACACAAATGCTCAGAGAAGTTATTAAACACTGCTCCCATGTGTGATTTCCCCTGCAGCTCTGCACCTGATAAAACACCAAACCATTTATTTTTCTGGCTCCATGCGGTCGTCACTGTGTCCTTTGTCAGTCCTGCTCACCTCTGTTTTAATAGGCTTAGATCTTTAACTTTCTTCCTTTTTTTTATTGTTTGTTCTAGTTTTCCAGATGCTTTTGGTCTGCACACCACATGCTCCCAGGAAAATAAATACAATTCTTTTCCTAATACTGGGAAACTTGCATCCAGGCAATAATGGATTATGCTCTGGCACAGTCTGCCAAACAAAATCTCATCTATGGCTTTTAAGCAAACCCAAAGGCAGCGGAGGATTGTATGCTAGCCTAGAATTTGGGGTTTTACGTTTTTTTTTAATCTCCTTGAATCACATGAAAGCTATAATTTACAATGGCAACAGTTTTCAACTTTCATGTTGTGAGTTAGCTGGTGATCTCTTTTAGGGGGAGCATGTAGTTTGACATTTTCTTCAGGATTTTGTGTCATTAGTGTCTAAATTGCGAGTGTTGTCGTTGTGTTTAAATGAACAAAGGTGTTTTCTGTATTAGCTTGTAGCTTTGTGCAAACATATTTTTCCCTTTAGCTGCAGAATGCCGAGCTCTCTCAGCCATTGCAAAAGCACTTGTGCAGGTTTAAAAGTTGAATATGGATCAAGGCTGGCTGTGTGGAAAATGGTGGACTTGGCAAGTCAAGCAGCTTGTTCTGAGCTCAGAAGATGTTGTTATCCTTCTCAAAGAGAAGCGACAATAAAAGATCTAAAACCAGAGAGAGTTTAGGTGAAGTCTCCAAAAGATGGACCAAATAAAAATGTCACATATCAGCAACGAACCTGGTATCCTGATGGCTGGAAACCTTGTTCAATTGTTGCATCTACAACCTCCAAACACTAGATGTCGCTTTGGAGTTTTCGAGTTTCATATTCCACCTTTAACAGAATGCTATATGGTTTTGATGCTTGTTTTATTTTATGCTGATGTATGTAACATAAATTTCTGCATCATAAACATATATTATTTCTGAAAATCCAACACTTTTTGTCTATTACATTTATCGTAAAATGTTTTAGCTAAGTTAAAGAGAACAAAATCACAGAAAAAACTTTACCTTCTTCTGTAATCTGTTTTATTTATCCTTATTTTATCTTCCTTCTACTACCGTAAATCCTCTAATACAGGCCCGGGCCTGTATTTGACTCAAGCTCATCAAGCTCCAGGCCTTTATTGGAAGGAGGGCCAGTATTAGAGGCAGGCCTCTATTTCTATTTGAGCAAAATGAACTAATGGTTCGCTGGAGTTTTTGACAATTAATATTGCGCCCACATTTTATTTCTTTTAACAACGGTAGTTTCTGCTTCAGCCCTCTCCCCCCTCCCCCTGCGCAGTGGCCGCAAACTCACTGATGCGCCTGCAGCCTCTCGGTGTTCCTGCTGCTCTAAACATTAAAATAATTATTTCATTTTCTGTTCCTCACTTCTGATTACCTTCAATGGTGTCTGTATGTTGCAACCACCAGGTACAAAAACTAACTTGTTTTTATTTGACTATTTTTCTGTCCTGCCTGTTTATTATCTTCCTGCATCTCCTCTCAATCCTAAAGAAAAACTGCTACCTGGGTTCATATATATTCACCTTATGAGTTACCTTTGAACTGCAGTTCTAAAAGATCTACCGACCGCAAAAAGAGCGGAGTGCTCGCTGCTTGCCGGCCGCATCAGTGATTGGTGCGTCACCGGAGGACAAGTTGATGCGCCCCGTTCCACAGCGAAACGTATCAGGCGCAAATAAAGGACAGAAAACATCAAAGGAAATGAACTGACATGAACGATCGCGTGTTAAATTAGTTTTTGAGGTGGCGACACCTGATTGTTACTGTGGCCGTGCTCAGGAGGCAGATCTACCGACCGCAAAAACAGCGGAGCGCTCCCTGCTTGGCGGCCGCATCAGTGATCAGTGCGTCGGAGGACAAGGTGATGCGCCCCGCTCCACAGCAGCGAAACACATCAGGTGCAAATAAAAGACAGAAAACATTAAAGGAAATTAACCGACATGAACGATCGCGTATCAGTACCGACGCTCTGGCACAGCGCGTTGCCCCCCCGAGCGCAGGAGCTTGTCACCTGCTGACAGCAGGCTGCTGTCTTTTCCGAGGGCTGCATCTTGCCGGTCATTATCACATGACAGCGACTAGTCGACGACAGGCATAAAAAGTCACTATAGAGCGGTGAAGTCGACTAGTGACTAGTTCATACAACCCCTGCTACTGCTCCCCAGAGTGTTCTGCAGCATAATCAGCACGTTCTCTTTGAACTTGATATCAAATTTTCGCCTCCTCTTTGTCTCCGCACGGTTAAAGTTACCCTCGCGGTCTATCACTGGCAAATCAAAAGTGCGACGATGACACAACCGCCCCCCGTACTTGCTTGTTACCACATTCCACCCGGCCACAATAAGAGACCGGCCATTATTCACCTCCGCCGACTCCGACACCGGCCAAAATTGGGGACCCGGCCTTTAATCGAATACCGGCCTGTATTAGATGATTTACGGTATTTATTTTCAACTCTTGTCAGTCGTACTCTTCATCTTCTTTCTGCCCTCTTCCCTGGCTGTCAGCTGGTCTTTTTGGAGTTACAGACATCCTCTAAAGAAACCATTTAGGACAAATGAAAAACAAACAAACAGAAAAAAATACATACACAATCAGACTAAGAGCAGACATCGAGAAAGGCTAAAAGATTAATAAAGATCAGGACATGCTGATAGAGTGAGGCTAGATGAGACAAAAGCTGACAGAAAAAGGTGGCTGTAGAAGCTCCAAAGTGTGATCTGAACTATGTGGTTCCTAAATCTACTTCACCACAAACAAGAAAGGCTTGATGCTGCATTTCTTCAAGATGCAGAAGAAGAGAATGAGAAAAAAAGAAAACACTTGATGCTACATCTCTGGTGTTCCTGAACCACGGGAACAAGAACCAGTGGTTTGGATGCTGCTCAGGTCTGCAGCTTGTGCAGAATTGACAAATTTTGGCTAAAATGTTTTAAGTGTCCTATCAGAACAAACTACATATAATCTCTGGGTTTTAAACTGAAGTTGTTGCCTTAAATGTTGACGGCAAATTACAAACAGAATGTTTAAGAAAGCTGAGGTTTGGTGGTTAACACTTCTTAACATGTCAAGCTCCGATTGGCCACACAAATCATAATATGAGAATAATAAAAACAGAATCACTTGCTGAGTGATTCAGCATTCCAGCTTTCCATTTCAGCATTCAAGCATTCAAGTTATGAGCATAACTTTGACTGGTCATCGGAGGGAAACTCTAACCATCGCATCTACAGCTGACACCTCAACCGGTTCCTTCAGAACCAAGTCGAGACAGCTTCAACTCCTTAAGAGTTATTCCTAAGACGCAAACAACTGTGCGACCCGGAGACATCTCAGGGCTGACTTGGTCGCCTCGCGATTATCCTATCCTCGAGGCACTGGGGTCACCGGACTCCCTGACATCTCAGATCCAATTGGGGGTCTCCAGAACGGGTACGTGGGCTCACAAGATTGTGTCTGATGTGGTTTTAGAAACCATCAATTAGTTTAGAGCAAACCAAATTCACTCCCACTCAGAACTTGCTTCTCCAGATACGAAGGTTCTGATAACCTCACATTCACACATCATCACACCTCACATGAGCTCCACTCTTTTCCTGTCTCAAGCTGACAGCAAGGGAAGGTTTTATTTTGAAGAGTGCCTCCGTAACTTTCTCTCCGGAGGAGCCAAAGTGAAAACCTTTTGGTTACCAAGTCTGTATCATCAAGCGTTTGCTTCCACTCCTCTAAACTTCTAGAAGTAAGAGTGTCAATTTGTAACATTTGTGTGTTCATCTGCATGTGGTTTTGTCATTGTTGTAGGCTGCTGACTGGACCGGAGGCAGGGCCGCTGGCTGGACAGTAACCTTCTCCTGGAGATACGGGGAGGATAGGGTGTCCAGCTGGAACTCCCGGAGGCTGACGAGCTGACGGATCCGGCCAAGCTCCGCCTGGAGACCGGCGAGCTCTGTCAGCTGGGCTGTAGGCGTGGTTCCTCCACCTGCAGATGACGGAGGCGCTGATTGGACCGGAGACGGGACTGCTGTTCTGACTGGGGGCAGGTCCAAGCTGGCGCCCCGAGCCGGGGCAGCTGCGAGCTCGCGGCTCCGTCCTGGGACCAGGGGTGACGGTGGAGCCCAACGCCGTGGGCCAACTCCGGGGGAGCACACAGCCGGTCTGGTGCCCACATAGCAGGAGCGGTCCATCTGCGCCTCCCTGTCCAAGTCTCCAACCAGCTCCGGGAGGGTGGAGAGGATCGCTGAGGTCCGGGCTCGGTGGCGGCGTCCGCGGCGAGGCGAGGTGATGCCGGAGGGAGAGGAGCCGGCCGGTGGTCCACGGCGAGAAACTGGAGCAGGTTCTCCCAAGGGATAACCTCCCCGCTGGATCCTTCTGTGGGTTGGCTCATTCTGTCACGACGTGCCGGTGAGTGGAACGGAGGTGAGGATCCACACGCTGGCGAGGAATCAGGCAGGTAGACAAACTGGGTAACGTAAAAGGTTTTAATAACAAATGCACGCAGGACATGGGAACAATGAGCCAAAAAGAGACACAGAATTGGAGGGGTTTAAATACAAGAGGGCTGGGTGCTTGGGTGATTGGAAAACGAGAGGCAGGTGGGAGCAATTAACAGAGACGCAGGCTGAACCAAATGTGGAGACAGGACAGGGTGTGACACCTTTACCTCACACGCACTGACACAACTCAACCTCAGGCCCCTTTTCTCCTAACCAATCTGTGCAATATCCAATATCTATATGGTGTTGATAATAACTATGATACCCTATATGTATATAGCACAACGTTGCACCATTTATGTATTCATTGTTTATTATGTGTTTGACTGCACTGGAGGAGCTGCTTTTAATCTCATTGTTCTTGATCTGTAAATATCAAACAGTCGAACAGTTCTGGTCCTCTTTTGATACGTGCAGCAGTGGGTAATTAAATATATAAAGCCTGCCAGAGCAGACATGAGCATGATTTCAGATGGAAAGGTTTAGGCTTTTTTCTGTATTACATATAAAGTTCAGACTCTATGCAATAACTCTGCTTTGTGTGACTCGAGAAATTGTTGTGCACTTAACTCATCGATCCATTTTTTACTCCTGCTTGATTCTGTACCGGGCCACGGTTGGTGTTAATCTGCAGACAGATCACTGGGAGAGAGCCAGCGAACACCTGGACAGGTCATCAGTCCAACCATAGCGTCACACAGAGACAAAACATATAAAAAGACATTCACACCGAGGGACATTTTAGATTAGCATGCAAGCCAGTGTATCCAGAGAAACCTAATGCATGCACAAGAAGAACATGCAAACTACATGCAGAAATTTCTGATCTTCCAGTCCAACCCAGAAGCTTCTAGCTGCAACAGTGCTAACCAGCGGCACCACCATGCAGTCTGTGTACTTACACATTGTTTCAATTTTTATACGTACAACAAAAGTGTGGATATTTTAATTTTGTAGCTGCTTATTTTGAACCTCATAGCAAAATTTCTTTTAAACTGTACTCCAGGGCTACAAAAATAAAACTGACCTTGACCCTTTTAGCTTTCTGAAACGTGTCTGTTCTCAGAAGGAGCAAGTGTGAGGCATTTGCAATCATTTTGACAGTTTTGAAGCAGGTGCAAGGGCGGTGTCGCATGCACTTTGTGAATGTTACCAAGGAGATACACAGCACATCTGACAAGAGTAAAAGTGACTGTCTGGGTTTAGGGTGTGAACGTCTGGCTTGGCTGAAGGTTTTCCCCAGTGCTGCCAACTGTTTTGACTGAAAGTAGCTGAAGTTCCCCCTAAAAGTCGCTAGACGTCGCCAGATAACGTCACGTGCTAATTTGCATACAATGCAACAACGTCATCTGGTTTGCGTGATGACGTCACCACGTTTGCGTCATGACATCACCGGTCTTGTAGAGTAAATCAAATAAAACCTGCGTGATTTCGTAATTTTTTTTAAATTTATTTTTTAATATTTTATTAAAATAAAACCCCCAGAGAATAAAAAGCAGCAGCCTTTAAAATATCAAGGAAAGATGGCACAAAAAAATGGAAGGAATATTTCTATTTTGTCTGAAGAGAATGGAACTCAAACACAAAAATATTACATTGATAGGAATGTATGTATGATTGAATTAAAAGGAATTTTCTCTTGTAGTTTTCAAGTGCCTTGAGATGTATTCTTCTGTTGTGATTCAGTGCTATATATTGACCTAACAGATAATATATATATATATTTTATTTTTGTTTAGTTTTGTTGTTTTTAGTACTTTTGTGTAAAAAGAAGCAGGCCATATTTAGCATTCAGAAACGTTACATGCAAACTGCCAATGACCTGAGGTGTTTGCCTTACAGTATTATCCTGTTTTTTATAGAAGTTTTAAATGTGCTACGTTACTGAACTCATCATAGAGTTCTTTGAATGCACCACAAGTGGTGCGAGAAGCCATGTGTGAGTGCAACGCTGCCTGCCAGTGCCAGCCGAGATCAGCTGCCGAAATGCGGCAGGATGGCAGAAGGAGAGGTCGCCCTTTAAGTAGCTCCTGTAGCTATCTCAAATAATGGACTTGTGAAAACCCACAAAAGGTTTGATTGGTCAATGGGGGTAGCGTGATCATGCTGCAAGCACGTGCGCAGATCATTTTCTTTCTGATCCTCTGGAAGGAAGGAAGGTCCTGTCGCTTCAGATGCATCTCTAATCTGTAGGTAAAGTCGGCTACAAAGTTGTAGACAAAGTAGCTGAGGGGGGTCAGAAATGTCGCCAGATTTGTCACTAGGCGCGGTTTATTTTATTTTTTTAAAAGTCGTTAAGGGGGTCTGAAAAGTCGTTAGAAATGGTGGCAAAGTCGCTAAGTTGGCAGCACTGGTTTTCCCATTGGCACTCACACTTACAATTTATAGGCTGCACCACAGCTGCAGAAGAAACACCTAACAGAAAAACAAATACACCAAAGAAGGCCAGGAAAAGGCTTGGACTGTGCTTCTCAGTTATGGAAAACCTCTTGGGGGCTCAGAGCGCAGACCTGCAGAAACTCCAGAGGAAGATTACTGCCCTCGATGATCAAAGCAGAAGGAATAATATCTGGATCCTCAATTTAAAAGAGGGGATTGAGCTTAACAATGCTCTATCCTATTTTAGGAGCAACTTATTGGTGTGGTTCCCATAGCTGGCGGGATCTCCTCCTGATATAACTCGGGCGCGGTGGGTTGGACAACCTGGCGCGTCAGGATCTCCCTGGACCTTGGTGGTCTGTTTTCTCCAAGCGAATGACAGAGATCGGATCCTGGCTCTGGCAAGGAAGTCTGAGGTGTTGGTGGCTGGTAAATCGGTTCGATTTGCTGCAGATTTCAGTGATGAAACAGCTCGTCAGAGACGCCGCTGCTTCCCGGTTTTGAACCGGGCTCGTGCCTTGGGTCTACAAGCTTTCCTTCTTTATCCTGCAAACATCAAGATAATCTATGATGGTGATCATCTGCTTTTCATAGACCCAGTGGCTGCTGAAAGTCACTTGGACTCTTTGGGTTGAGATGCCCTGAGATGTTTTGGGTGTACGAGCACCTGCGGAGGGCGGACTTATGACTTTCCTCTTTCTTTTATTATTAGATTCTGGCTCTTCCACAGAGCAGGTAATTCCTTTTTGTTTGCTGCTTCTCTTCTTGTTCAGTGAAGAAGTCAAACTTCGTCTAAGGTCAAATTATTCTTACTTAATTCATATTTACTTATATTGATAAAATCCAGCCACCGCATTGAGTTATGGCAATTTTATTAGTTTAGGTGGCTGTGCTTTGAGCAGGATGCAGGCCATGGGCTCAGATCTGAGACCATTGCTCTTTGGACTATGAGTGATAACTCCATTTAATTTCTGTGTAATTTTATTATATTTTGTTCTTTTTTTTCTGTTTATCTTTGTTTTAGATTTTCTTCTGTGTCCGCCTGCTGTGAGGGTTATTTTTGTACCTCGTTTTTCTTATTATGGGTAAAGGGTTACACATAATCCATCTTAATATAAGAAGCTTATTTCCTAAAACTGATTTATTAAACGCATGGCTTGGTTATAATGAACCAAAAATAATCACGTTGTCTGAGACATGGTTGAATGAAAACATTTCTGACAATGATATTTCTCTTGACAACTGTTTTATATTGAATGGATAGAGGGACAAGGGATGGCAGGTTTGCCACTTACAGTATGTCTCCTCTAGTCTGAAGTCTCAGGTTATTGTTCCGACAGTCAAACCACTTCACTTCGAAGCCATCTTTACTAAAATTTATTTTAATGGAAATAAGCACATTATAATTGGCAATATCTATCGCCCTCCTCCTCCCCAAAATTTGAAGCAATACAAAATTTACTAGCTACGGTTGAATCGTTGGGGGACACAATGGAAATGATCTTACTTGGTGACTTCAATCTTAACTGGCTTGATGAATCTACTCTTCCAGAACGTATTCTTTTAAATAACTCAAATCTGACTAGAGCTGAAACAACTAATCGATTTAATCGATTATAATCGATTATTAAAATAGTTAACAACTTTTTTAGTCATCGATTAGTTGTTTAATAATCATATTTTACCGCATAAAGTCTATTTTTTACCACAATCTGACATCGGTTACAAGCTGTTAAATTTGCCGCCAGTGTGTGGCAGTAATGAGCCACTGATCTACCAGTGGAGCCGTAGAAGAAGAAATGAGCCAATGGGTGCCCTCGGTTTTCATGACGTATCACGTTACTGACGCTCATCTTGCTGTGAGAGATGGCGGAACAAGAGGAAATACGGAAGAAAAATAGAAGCGACAAAACTGAAGAGAAACCCCGGACAAAAACCTCACGAGTATGGGAGCACATTTGAGACGAAAGCATGTGGGGGCTGATGCAGCAGAGGAAGAGCACCGCGGTCAAGTGAGCCGTCATTTGGAAGAGCCAGCCCGGTAAGTAACAGAAAATAAACAAGCTGGACTTAGTGTTTTAGCTGAGTTCGTTATAGTGGATGTTAAACATGTTTTTTGCCGCGTCAGTCTGCGGTGTTCTACTTCTGATTGACTAGATGCAATCGTGAATCTCCTCCGTGTTGTGTATCATGCGCTTGCCAAATTTAGCACGTCTGTTTATAAGAATGTTCTCGTTAAGAGAAAAACGGCACAAACCCATAACTATGTTCCTCATTCAAAAAAGGACAACTCTGCGGTGAAAAATATACAGACGAGCTGTGTCCAGGTGAATATAACGCGGCATAGTTGTACGCTTTCAATTTTTAAATACAGGAGAAATTCAGAAAAAGTCATTTTTTTACTATTAAAAGGCTGTTTTACTGTCTAACGCTGTAAAACGCCTCACAACACATTTTTATCATGTTTCTTAAACAGTATTACACAAAATAAACATTTTTCACATTTCTCTAGCTAATTTAAACACTCCCAACTCAAAGTAAAAACCTCATGAGCTTCTTACTCTGAGCTTTTTAATAGTAAAAAAATTAGACTTTTTTTCTTAATATCTCCTGTTGCGGGCTATTTTGTAGAACGTAACCCTCAAAATAAATGATCACTGTATATTGTTAATTAATTCAAATAATTTAACATTGATTTAGTGTTGTAGTGTGTGTGCTGCTTTATTTTATATGTGTACTTATTTCAGTCTATTTGTGTTTCTTATGCAGAAAAAAACAAGCAACGATGGACAACTACATGGGGAACAAGACACTCACCCCCCAGCAATTCATACCACTTACAAACTCTATTCTAAACATGCTGGTAAAAGACATGAGGCCACTATCCATGGTGGAAGGAGCAGGCTTCCAGCTAATGCTAAAAAATTATTCTGGACTGATATTTTGCACTGTTTAGCTCATTTTCTACTGCTGACTGTGTTCATGTGCAATAAAATAGATTGCAGTCAACTGCACAATTCTCTTATGTTTTTTTTTTCTTAACTGAAATGCATCCATCACTTGTATAGGTTAAATAGCTAAACAGTAACAAACCGATTAATCGATTAATCGAAAAAATAATCGACAGATTAATCGATTATGAAAATAATCGTTAGTTGCAGCCCTAAATCTGACACAGCTGGTCTCTGAGCCAACTAGGACTTGTGCCACAAACTCTTCTCTCATTGACTGGATATTAGTAACTCACCCAGATAGATTTTCTGATTACGGCGTTCTGCCCAACTGTTTTAGTGATCACTCTTTTATTTATTCGTCTTCGTCTTCGTCTTCGTCTTCGTCTTCCTCCGCTTATCCGGGTCCGGGTCGCGGGGGCAGCATCCCAATTAGGGAGCTCCAGGCCATCCTCTCCCCGGCCTTGTCCACCAGCTCCTCCGGCAGGACCCCAAGGCGTTCCCGGACCAGATTGGAGATGTAACCTCTCCAACGTGTCCTGGGTCGACCCGGGGGCCCTCCGCCGGCAGGACATGCCCGAAACACCTCCCCGGGGAGGCGTCCAGGAGGCATCCCGACCAGACGCCCAAACCACCCCAACTGGCTTCCCTCGATCCGGAGGAGCAGCGGTTCTACTCCGAGTCCCTCCCGAATGTCCGAGCTCCTCACCCTATCTCTAAGGCTGAGCCCGGCCACCCTACGGAGGAAACTCATTTCGGCCGCTTGTATCCGCGATCTCGTTCTTTCGGTCATTACCCAAAGCTCATGACCATAGGTGAGGATTGGGACGTAGATCGACCGGTAAATCGAGAGCCTGGCTTTCTGGCTCAGCTCCCTCTTCCCCACGACAGATCGGCTCAGCGTCCGCATCACTGCAGACGCCGAACCAATCCGCCTGTCGATCTCCCGATCCCTCCTACCCTCACTCGTGAACAAGACCCCAAGATACTTAAACTCCTCCACTTGAGGTAGGACCTCTCCCCCGACCCGGAGGTGGCAAGCCACCCTTTTCCGGTCGAGAACCATGGTCTCAGATTTGGAGGTGCTGATCCTCATCCCAGCCGCTTCACATTTGGCCGCGAACCTACCCAGCAAGAGCTGAAGGTCAGAGCTGGATGAAGCTAGGAGGACCACATCATCCGCAAAAAGCAGAGACGAGATTCTCCTGCCACCAAACTCGACACACTCCACACCACGGCTGCGTCTAGAAATTCTGTCCATAAAAGTGATGAACAGAACCGGTGACAAAGGGCAGCCCTGGCGGAGTCCAACCCTCACTGGGAACAGGTCCGACTTACTACCGGCTATGCGGACCAAACTCACGCTCCTCTGGTAAAGGGACTGAATGGCCCTTAACAGAAAGCCACCCACCCCATACTCCTGGAGCGTCCCCCACAGGGTGCCCCTGGGGACACGGTCATAAGCCTTCTCCAAATCCACAAAGCACATGTGGATTGGTTGGGCAAACTCCCATGCCCCCTCCATCACCCTTGTAAGGGTATAGAGCTGGTCCACAGTTCCACGGCCAGGACGAAAACCACATTGCTCCTCCTCTATCTGAGATTCAACTATCGATCGGACCCTCCTCTCCAGTACCTTGGCGTAGACCTTTCCAGGGAGGCTGAGGAGTGTGATCCCCCTATAGTTGGAACACACCCTCAGGTCACCCTTCTTTTATTTATTGTTTCTGGAAAATATCTTTACCACATACACCAACTAAGATTATCAGAATTTGTGACTTGCATACTTTGAACACTGATCAGTATTTACAGGAGCTGCATTCTCTTAATTGGAATAGATTGTTTCTTATACCTGATGTTAATGATGCTTGGACATTTTTCCACTCTCAGTTCATGCAAGTTCTTGATAAACATGCTCCTTGGGTCAGTGTGAAAATTAAGGGCAGCCATTTGCCTTGGATTTCTCATGAATTAATTGATTTATTTAAGAAGCGCGACAAAGCGTGGAAAGTAGCAAAACTTAGTAATCTGCATGAGCATTGGACAGTTTATAGAAAACTAAGAATCTTCTGTACTACCCAGACTAGGAATGCTAAAGCTAATTTTTATAAGAATGGTTTGCATAAGGATATCAAAAACCCTAAGCGCTTCTGGGATAAAATTAAAGACCTGAGGGGGAAAACTAAAGTTAAAATCTCACATCTAAATGTCAATGGGAGTCTTATTAATGACCCGGCTGAAATTGCTGAAGCATTCAGTAAGCACTTTGCTTCCTCTCCTTTCCTTGCCTCTGCAGGACATCAAGGGTCTTACACCTTGCCTCACTGTTGCTGCAGTGGATTTTCTTTTTCTGAAATTCGTTCAGAGGAAGTGCTTAAAGTTATACTGTCTCTCTCTAGTGGGAACACTGCAGGTCCAGATGGCTTAGAGAGTCACTTTGTTAGGATAGCTGCTGATGTTCTAGCCTTACCATTATCTATTCTTTTTAATCACTCTATTAACTCATGTTCTGTTCCAAAAGCTTGGAAATGTACTAAAATAATACCACTGCATAAAGGAAATGATACATCTGAACATAATAACTATAGACCAATTGCTATAATTAATACAGTTGTTAAAGTATTTGAAAAACTGTTTTTTGTCCAACTATCTAAATACTTAGAGGACAACAACCTACTATCTCAGTACCAATCGGAGTTCAGAAAAAACCTCGACAACTACTGCACTGCTTAAACTTTCTAATTACATCTACTCTGGTTTTGACAATAATTTAATTGGTGGTGCGATTTTTCTTGATTTAACAAAAGCCTTTGACCTCGTCAATCACTATCTACTTTTAGATAAATTATATGCTTTTGGTTTTTCAAGGCCATCTCTGCTGTGGTTTAGTTCTTTTCTTCATCATTGTTCTCAATTTGTTTCCTTTAATGGCTCTGAATCCAACACGCGAGGAGTCATTAGAGGTGTTCCCCAAGACTCTTCACTTGGGCCGTTATTATTTTCAATTTTTATTTTCAATTTTTATTAATGATTTACCACAGTGCTGCAGTTCCTGTTCTGTTCAGTTATATGCAGATGACACGGTCTTATACTGTTCTAAGTCGAGTAAATCCGAAATACAAGAAGCTCTTCAGCCTAATTTTGATGAAGTACAGCTCTGGCTAGCTCAGAACAAACTTCTTTTAAATAAATCTAAGACTTACTCCATGCTGTTTCATAGATGTAGTACTTTATCTGTTACTGACAGGACTCTTAATCTTTATTTTTTGGATTCCTCGCTGGTACTTTCTTCTGTTAAAAGGAAATATTTAGGAGTCTGGCTGGAGCCAGAGCAGTCTTTTAAATTTCACATTCACACGACATGTCTTAAGGTCACACGGTGTTTACGAATCCTTTACAACTCAATAAATTGCTTTGAACCTATTGTACGCAAGCGCATTGTCACTCAGCTTCTGTTGCCAATTATTGATTATTCTGAAATTTTGTACCAAAACTCAACAGTTTCTAGTCTGCGGTCTCTTGATGTCATCTACAACAGTTTGTGTCGTTTCATTTTGCGGTGTTCTTTTAACACTCATCATTGTTATATGTATGAACTTCTGGGTTGGCTGCCTTCAAAAGCTAGATGACAATTTCATTGGTTGATATTTATGTTTAAGTGCATTTATTTTGATTTTCCACTTTATCTGAAAACTCTTTTGGTTCCCATTGATTCCTTGTATTCTACCCATTTAACAACTTTTCCATCATTTGTTGTTTCTCATTTTAAAAAGGAGGTGGGTAGACTCACCTTTTGTGTTAAAGCTCCTCAGGACTGGAATAAATTACCCATGGAAGATCTATCTCATCAATTCGCCAATTTTCCCACATTGTTTATGCTTATGTGAATATATATTTATACATATCGTTATTTTTACTATTATAATTTGTTTACTTTCCTTCTTTTCTCTTTTTTAAGTCTGTTATAACTTTCTAACTCTGCCACCTTATTTGTCATCGGTTGTGTTGTAGGAGGACCTGCTCGAAAACGAGATGTTACATCTCAAGCAGTGTATCCTCCTGAAAAACATAAGTTAAATAAATAAATAAATAATACTAGGAGGGTTGAGGTCTCTGACGGTGAGCCACATTTGTGCTCAATGATCCAGTTTTTACACTTTTTTAGGAGTTAGATTACTGATGTCATCTGAAAAAGCAGCAGAAAAAACTAAATTTACGTCACAACATTTGAAATCAAGATTAAAAACAATTCGCTCTTAGTAAAACTGTTAATAGCAGTAAAAGTTAATAACCAGCTCTCAGGTTTATGAGTGAAGCCTCATATCAACTGGTTGTACTTTATCCCATTTCCTGTAGAGAAAGAAAACCTGACATAAAAGCAAAAACAAGCAGTCTGTTGATTAAAGGCATAGAGAAGATTGAATTTTAAACTCCCACCTCCTAATCTATATCTGGTTCACATAAGCTGAAAGGGGCGAAAACAGTGTTGAGGGGGGAAACGCGAAGAACCGGATTACGTTTTCGTTCAGCCTTATTGTATCACAGATCAGCTTCCATACTCCTCGTGGCCGCGTTCCAACAACTAGATTACGGAAAAGATTAAGCAACATTTTGACAGTTTGAGTGAAATCTGATAAGTGGATACATTATGCTTGTTCTCTTTCTGCCTCATTTTTGGTAAACAGTGACAGAAATGGAAATCAACAAAACGTGAAAAAAGGATTAAAATTAGATAATTTAAATCAATATGATCTGAAACGCAGTCATTTTGTATGTGGTTGTGAATTTTTGCTATTTTCATGGCATATTTACAAAGTTTAGCTGCAAAGTTAGGAGTTTAAAAATGTTTAAAGCTGAATGATGTCTTCAAAGACATAAAGTAGATGGGAGTGTGTGGTTTTCTGTATTAACGTGTGTTTCGCTGTGCTTCTGGGCCAGAAAACAGGTAAATCCTGGTAGTCAGACATGCGTCACTCTCTCCCTAGACGCTGGAGGAAATAACAGACAGCTGCATGTAGGAGGCTTCTCCTACTTTCTCTTTCTTCACTCTGTCTCTTATCTCACTTCCTGACCAGAGGCCATTTTTTCACTTCTTCTCAGATGCATTCAGAGAAATAAAATGTCTGAGGACATGCTTTCTCTTTTCCCAAACTCATGCAGCTTGTCGACACTTCTTCTCTCTCAACATCCATTTCACTCGGGAGATTGTTAAGGTGGATTTGTAGCGACAAAGAGTTGATGGGAATCTTATTATAGAGGCTAGAGGCTAGTTTGGAGTTAGATTTCACTCTGATTTTCACTTACTTACATGTTTGCCGCATAAGTTAAGAATAAAAGTTATATTTTATTATGTTACTAGAACCTTTTTTCATTCTGTCCATCCAAGTCTTGACTTTTATCACAATTATTGTCAAAATTAATTGTAATAAACCAAATTATTTGCAATGCTGAGTTCAGTTCCACATCTAGAACTGATTGCTGATGACATGAATTTGGCCAAAGGATCTCAAAAAGCAATACATCATGCTCCATTCTGAAGAAATTTTTAGACAAAAACTTCTAATAGTATTCGAAACACTGTGGGCCTCACTTGGTCCAGGTTTAGGTCAGAGGTCATGGTTCAATAAGACTGGGAGTCAGAAATGGCATCATGGGCGAGTTCAAATGCTAAAATAAACACAGAGAAGCATCTCACTTTTAACAAACATTTTATTGATGATCTAAAAAAAAATCTGTGGACTGATGTGACAAAAAGTGGAATTTTTGGAAGTTGCGTGTCTTGGTTCATCTGTTGTAAAACCAAGATTGTCTTTTAGAAATAACAGTCAAACATGGCAGCAGTAGTATGATGGTCTGGGACTAGTTTGCTGTTTCAGGAGTGATGGATGGAATTTGGCTCTCTACTAAAAAATCCTGATGAGTGATGTTCAGTCTTTGACCTTCGACAGGCCGTTCATGCTCGAAAACCCTCAATTAGGGCTGAGCTCAATGAATTCTGCAGAGACCAGAAGGATATTCAGTAAAATACCCATTACCATTTATCACAAAAGCTCAGCTGCAGGCTATGCCTCCCAGGATGTTTGAACTAGTTATGAAGTTATTCTCTTAAGATCACAGAAATCATCATTTATAAACTGTATTTTGTATTTTCTCAGGTTATCTGTGTTGATATTTATTTGCTGATCCGAAACATTTAAAAGTCACAAAAGAACCCTTAAATCTGAGGGCAAATGTGTTTTTACAACAATCCCGTTATGGAGCCCAGCTGGTTTGGAATACAACATGAGTAAATCTAATAAATCTGTAGTCACAATGTGTTTAATCACAGGTTGTTGTTGTTCTGATCAACAGAAGGAAATACCTTCTGCTGTCCGCTTTGTGTTCATCAAACTTTCATCTTCATAATGATGAAGATCTTCATATATGTAACGGAATTAAAGTGATGTAACTATCTAATGTTGTATTTTAATACACTGTTAGTAGTTCACTTTTATAAACAGAAGAATAGGCTGTTTTTATCATCAGGGAGTTTAATTAAACACTCTGTATTGACTTTGAGACAAGAAAAGAGAGAGAGATATGGGATCGTTTGAGAATCTTTAATTTCTGAATTATAAATTCTAAACAATCTACCAGGACTACTCTGTGATGGATGAGAATGGAATCGGATGTTGTGTTGGTGCGTGTGTGTGAGTGTGTGTGTCTGGTTCAGATTCTCTAGGATGACGTAATCGAATCTGGTCGTCTTTGTTATGACTAGATATCACGAGGCTTATAAAGTGATGACATGAGCCGCTATTTTGCCGTGTACGTACCCAGTGGGGTCTCCCAAGTAGATCAGGAATTGCCAGGTCTGGAAACCTCGGATGTACGGTGGAGCTGTCGGTGCAGCGATCACAACGTTTCAAACCCGTCTGGAGGGTCGGCCCGGTACCGTTCAGCGGCGTCAGCAGGTGCTCTTATTTTGAAAGGACGTCGTCTGGTTGTTAAACGACGAAAATCTCCCGTTTCACAGTTCTTAGTTTAAAGAAAACGCATCCGGCCAGGCTGCGCTTGTCTTTAGGATGATGGTGAACAGAACTGAAGTCAAGATGGAACTGACTTAAAATGGCGTTGCCTTGTTTTATATCTCTGACTTGTTGATAAGTTTCAGTAAAGTAGATTGGACACTTGAAGTCAACACCAGATTCTCCTGCGGCAGCCGAAAGCTCTGATTGGTTGGAACAATGTGTCATGCGTTTCTATGGAGATGAGGATCAGTATGTCTGCACCGTAGTCCTGGTTTCATTAAACATAATTCATGACATATTTATTTCACAGATCATTCACTTGATTATTGTTGATCAACATCTGTTTTGCTTAATAATTTTAATCACAAATAAAGTACTTTGATTAAGTAAAGCTTCTTCTTCTCCTTCGGACTCTTCTCCTGGAATGTAAACAGTCTGAGGAACAACCCGACCTTGGTTTTTCTACACGGTGTTATTGTGCCCAGGGGCCAGCTGTATGGAGTTGAAAACCATGAACTTCATAACCTTACATATACAAGATTTCATCGACCCATTTTAGCTTTACCTTAAATCTTTTTAGACTGAAGTAAACAGTTCATCAGTTAAATGTGACGATACTTTTCTTAATCAAGCAATGCATCATGAAATTTAAATCAAATTAAGACATTACATTACCTAAATTATTTAATTACACAGTTGTGTCATGTGTATCAAATCAAACCCTCAGTTTGTCTTCTTTGTCATCCAGCTGCTTGTCCTTGTGAGGACGTTGGAAAAAACAAATTGGTTAATTAAACATCTGAACAATGCCTTCAATGTCTGGTCTTTCATTTAAACTGAGATCACAAGCCGAATCATCTCTTTTTCATCCTAAACACCAGAATGGCTCGGTCTTTTCCCAAAATCATCAAAAGAACCTTGATCAGCTTGAAAATGTCACTTCTGCCCGAGGAAGGTGCCAATCAGCTCCCTCTAAACTGCATTTCCTGATAGAACCTCTTGATTAGGTTGGAACCATAGCCTGCCAGTTGAACTGCAATCAGACAGTGAGGGTCTCATGGTAGCTAAACACACAGACAGCAGATAGCAACGTCATACATGTGGACTCACATGCAGTGTACTGGCAGAAAAGATATGCAAGTTAACCCTAAATCCTCAGTCTCTAAAACAGCAAAAGGCAATGAGGAGCAAGGCAACTCATGGAGGAAGCAGCAGGCTCCACCCCTTAACCAATCAGTGACAGACAGTATTCTGAATAAGACTCATGATTGTGGCGTAGTCACTGACGTGACCGCCCTATGGGCGGCCTATGAGTTCTTACTTGTTACTACTGTAAACAGCGTGCTCAGTCTTGGTCTTGCGTCTCAATTATAATTCTAATCCAGTGGCGGCTGGTGAAAAATATTTTTGGTGGGGCTGTGCTATTTTTTTTTAAACAAACTTGTGCTTTCTGAGCTTTGTGCACAACTTCACTATTTCCTGAATTAAGCACAGCTCTTTTATTTCCTGTCTTACATTATTGGACAAAGAGATTAATCCACGTGTGTCTGAATATTGGCACACTGCCTTGCGGACCAAGGTTGAAAAATACTGCATTAAATTGCACATAAAATAACATGACCATAAATGGTCCACATCCACATTACTGTTTGTGAAACTAACATACTGGAGAATTTCATCACAATAATATTAAATAAACAAGTATGTACCTGATCTTTTATAATAATAATAATAATAATACATTTTATTTCAAAGCGCCTTTCAGGACACCCAAGGTCACTTTACACAAAACACGTAATAAAATACAATAAAACAATAATAAAACCCAAAGAAGAAAAAAACAGAGAGAAACATTTCAATACAATCAGAGGTTGTAGGCAGATTTAAACATGTGTGTTTTGAGTTTTGTTTTGAAAAGGGTAAAACTGTCGACGTTCCTGATGTCTGGGGGAAGTGAGTTCCAGAGTCGAGGAGCAGAGCGGCTGAAAGCTCTGCTCCCCATGGTAGCGAGACGGGCAGAAGGAACCGCAAGATGGATGGAAGAAGAAGATCTGAGTGAACGGAACGGGGTGTGAATACTTATAAGGTCTGAGATATATGGAGGAGAGAGGTTGTGGATTACTTTGAAGGTATGGAGGAGAATTTTGAAGATGGACCTGAATTTAACTGGGAGCCAGTGAAGCTGCTTTTGCATACTGTTGGTGAAGCTCTGGATGACCCCTGTGATGGAGACAGAGTCAATGTTCCTCTTCTGCAGCTGGTTGAACAGCATGTCCACATGTGGCATGATCTTGTGACACAATGCCAGCAGAAAGCCGAAATCTTCTTCCTCCAGCATTCTCACAAAGCCTCCTGCCTCTCTCTCAGTGACTGGATCAAAGTCATCCGAGTCTCTGATCATCTGGAAAAATCTGAGGAGGTAATCCATGTGCTCATACACTGTGTTGACATCTCTCTCTTGGACAAAATGTGCCGGTTCTGATCCACTTCTTCATTGTGTTTCTTCACTGCAAGCCTGCGTCCCTCGTCTCTAGCTGCATGGCAATGTTAGCTCTGCCTAGCATAGCTAGCTTCACCGTGTTGTCCATGTGCGCCCGGGATAACTCATGTTTCTTCACCTTCTCAGAAAAATGTTTCATGTCCGTAACTCTTGACTCAATCCATTCCTCATCTGTCACAGTCGTTTGGAAAGCAAAATAACGCATTTGCGTGATTGCATCCAGCTAGCCAAGCCTTCCCAGAAGCCTCGTGTGTACAGTTTACCTCTCTCCTCCTCCTGCTGGCTTATCTTTACGTCGGGCTGATCTGGTCCAAGCTCTTTGACATTAAGTTTTTCCACCATAGTTCTCCTCTCGAACGGATACTGGAGAAGAGACCGAACTGAATTCAGTGGCTGCTGAGATCCGGTATCCATGCTGCTGCTGGTTGTAGACGCACTGGCGTCCATGTCTATTACGTCTGCGTCACGACCGTCACGAGTCACGACCAAAAACATGCTGGAGTCGAGAATCTCCGAGTTCTACCGAGCACTAACGAAAGCCTTTGGCGGTAGCTCTATCGCCCATCATGCTTCTGAAACAACGTCAACGCTGATTGGATACATTCCCATTCCTACCCTTTGATTTTCTTGTCAGCAATTGGCAGCTGGTCTCGTCCCGTTTGGGCGATTGAAACACAGCCCACAGCCTCCACCGCTCGGCAGAGCTCGGCAGAGACCAATATAGAAATATATATATATGATTTATTTTTGTTACAAAACACACAATTAACGTAGAATATGTGATTATTGTTAATTTTATTTATTTATTTTTTTTAAATAAAAATTAAAAACACTGGGGAAACTGGGAGGGCGGCACCCTATCGCCCTCTACTGGCCAGCCGCCACTGTTCTAATCTATTATTCATTTGATCAGTTATATTACAAAACTGTGGTGTAATGTCCAAAAGGGTTAATTTTCTCCTATATATTGATCAACATAATAACCATTCATCTACAGTAGTTTAATAAAACAAGACTTACTTCCCGATTAATTCAGTTTCTCGTTGACCCTCGAACCAGCCAATTTGGGAAAGAAGCATTTTTAAAACCATATTCTCCTTTGACCTCCTGTCAAAGCCTCTGTGCAACGCTGCAACTGATACCAGACAACCGGCTCTCTAAGAGCCAAACATCAGCCTTAGACATAAATAAGCATTCCAGCTTTCGGCCTTCACCTTGAGGGATCTCAGACTGGACGGGTCTTATCGGAAATATCTACGGGTTCCTGATATCAGAGGTTCACTCCACCGGCAGCGACCTGCACGACCCCCCGGATAGAACGAGAACCTCCACACCAAGGGTGCGTAGACTTGGCACGACAGATTGTGTCTGATGCTGTTTTTAACAAACAACTCTCTAGTTTAGAACCAAACAACAAATTATTTTACACCCAGATTTCACAATTTCTCTCAGATGCAAAGAACAGTTGCTACAACATCTAGCTTCCATCACAAGGCCTCACATCCACCACACCACATCTCATTATTCATATCTTGTCATGTATACATTGTTAGTTTAGGAAAAAAAATTGCATTAATTTTATAAATTATATACTTGACTCTGTCTGAATTAATACGAAGTGTGTTTATGGTCCCTAAAGAAGTAAAGAACCCAAGAATCTTCTGATTAAACATTCAAAGATCAATCAGGTTGATATTTCATATTTATATGGAATCATCACATCTTATTGTCATAATTAATATGTAATAATTGCTACTGTGGTAAATCGTTGCTGTGTTGTGGGGTGCAACATGTGATCGCCAGGGGAATAAAGGGGGTAAACAAGCAGATTTTTCACCATTTTCCTGCTTGGAGGCACAACCATGGAGACCAAATATCTAAGATAAAGTCTGATCGGGTTGCAGCTGCATCACCTTCCAAAGTATTTTCATTCTGTTAAGTTATAGACGGTGTTTGTTTTTTACACATTCGTTCTTCCCTTCAACCACAGCATGTCCTGTTGTCCATGCATTGCAATGGAAGACAAGAACAACGGTACTCTACAATGACTCGGCTCTTATCCTTCACTTTAAGAAGCTGTTCAAAAGATTCGTTCACATCACTAGTATGTTACATATGTCTGATTATTGTTTTAATGCATACATGCTGTTCTTTATTTCCAAAACTCCTTCCACATTCTCTTAAAGAAAAACAACGTGCAAGATACAATTGGAAATAACAGAACTTGTAACCATTTCATGGACAAACCAGGAATAAGACACACAACACAAAGGTGAGATTTGCAGGTCTGCAATTCTTGTCTGAAATTATGATCAAACACTGCGACTAGCACAGATGGGCTCATACACAGGAGGAAGCAAAGTTAATAGTGTCATGTGCTTCCAGGAGCATTCTGCTTCTCATTCTAAATGAGCTGCAAAAAGGAAATTGGTCACTTGAGCACAGACAGGCCATTAAAGTTGATTAGGCAATGTTTCTTTTGGCCTAAAAAGCCTTTTGCTACAAATGTTTGCAACTGTCAGAGCAGTGAACAGAATAAACACAGAAAGACATGAGTCACAATCTCTGGTGTGTGCTGTTAAGAGTGACATAGATGGCCGTGTCTCGCTGGAGCTCCCACACAATAGAATTTTGAAGGCTGCATGAGCTTCCCAAATGGAGGGATGTTGTAGCAGGTCCCCTGATTGCAAGGTGTAATCATGGCTGGCTACTGTCAAAGCAAATCGTTAAAACTACTCAACATGGCAAAGGAACATGATCAGCTGTAGAGTTTTATTTGTCTAGGAAGAACAGGAGTGAGCTGCATGGTTCCACTGAAAATATCAACAAACTGTACAAAAGTAAGATAAGGGTAGATTACATCCAATTAAACCCATGTTTGCTACTGAGAATGAAACAAAGTTAATTAGCTCACATCTGCATTCATGGTGTTTTTGGTTCTTGATCTTTGTTCAAGCATTGAAATGCTTTAGATTGTTGCATTTGGAACATTACATCATTTTAAATTAAAAAAAAGTTTAAAGTTTTTTATGGATAGAAATAAAAGAAAGAGTTGGCAGGGTCATTGAATGAAATAATAATAATAATAATAATAATAATAATAATAATAATAATAATAATAATAATAATAATAATAATAATAATAATAATTTCATTAGTATATGCTTTTATTATTATTATTATTATTTTTATTATTGTAATTTTAAGATACAATTTTCTTTTATTTTTTATATTTTACAATTATATTTTTAGCTTTTATTGATTAATTTTATTTTATTAAATCAAAATGAACCACTGGCTTTTCTTATCTGAACTATCAGAAGAACTATCGTTGTTGTGCTCTACCACACAAAAACATACTTACGTCTTACACATACTTTAGATCTGCAGAAGCTCATTTAAGAGCCTTTAAACTGATTATTTTTAACGATGAGAACACCTCTGATTAGCTCAAAAAAGGATATTTAAATTCTTGCTGTCAACCCAAGGTCATATGTGTCAATATTTGCACAACTAATGAGGATACTGCATGATCTCTGTAGTTTCCACTTTTCCAGCAGGCAGATCTTCTATAATATGGTGGACTATAAAATTAATATAAAAATATAAATTAAATTAAAAGTTACATATCACATAGTTTACATGAAGTTCAATCCAAATCACTGTCAAAGACACTTTTTTAAAAGTCAAGGGAGTAATTCCCATATTGAAGACAGACTATGAAAGTGGAATTATTTTCTACTAAACAATTTATAAACAAATTCCATCCATCATAATTACAGTGTTAATGTATAAAGAAAGCTTTGGTGTCTGCCTCTACGAGTCTATGTGATAAATCCCAGCTATTTGTTTGCTAAAAAGTTGTTTCCATTTAAGTTTCAGCTTCTTGCCTGTAATTTGACCATTTACTGTTCAAGTTGACAGTGATGAAGGCACTTTCCAGGGAACATGACAGCATTCTTGTGCACCTCCTGCTCCTGTTGTCGAGCCAAAGTACTTTCCTGAGCTGCTGTCTTTGCAATGATTAATTAAAGCCACTCAAAGACGCGCACATTCAACAGAGACAGCACATTTAGCATGGTTTCTTAAACTCAAACACAGATAAAACACAGGTACCCATTGTTTTTTAGGCATCCAGGTAAATACAGTCTCTCTTCCAACTTGAATTTTATGATAGCCCGTTGATGGTGGGTTCAAGTCTCCAGGTAGGGCTGTCAGACAGATAACTTAAGCTTGCTGTCAGCTTATTGATAAGTAACAGAACTCAGAGTTCTTTTTCCAGCCTCCAACTGTCTCTCTCTTTCCCTTCTCTCTCCTATCATCCAGCTGCTTTGATGTTTCTGTCTTCCACCCTTTCCTTCTGTCCTCTGTTCTAATCCATTTAGTCTCCCTCCTCAGTGTCTCTCTTTTCTCCCTGGCCCTCCCTGTCTCTCTCCAATCTTTCCTTCACTGCAGGTTTCAGGGGAAACTTCCCAAATTAGGAACCTGCTTTACTCAGGTCCAGCCTTCCCGTCCTTCCTCCCTCCCATTCTTGTTGATTGGAAACCATTTAACGTTGTCCTTCACCCTCCATCTGCTTCTAAAGAGCTGTGAAAAGGAATTGGCCCTCTTGCAGACTTTTTCTGTCGTTGCTTTGTTGATCAAACTTAGATATTTCAGACCTTACTAAGAAAACCAGAATAAACAGAAGCTTCTGTTTGATTTGATTCATTAGGAGAAAAAAATAAAAATAAATAAAAAAGAAGAAAATAATCCAAAGTAGCCATGTCAAGTAAAAGACCCCTAAACCTAATAACTGGTTGTAGCACTCTAGGCTGCCACAATTGTGATAACAGCTGATAGGTTTCTTACATCGCTGTGAAGGTATTCTGAAACACCCCTTTTTGCATAATTTAGACATTCTCCTTTCCTGTTAGAGATGATTTTTCATGGTTTCATTTATTTGTCATCCAGGTCCTGAAGCTGCAGAGCAATCCCAAACCATCGCACTACCACCACCACTGTGTTTGACTGATGTGCTTTCTTGAAATACAATGTCTACAGCATATTTTATTGAGATGTTTTTCTTTTTATGCAAAATTTGAGATGGACGTCTTCCTTTTGGATAACAGAAGTATGTAAAAGAAGATATGTCAACATTTTGCTTCTAACTGGCTAACAGCAGTGCACTTCGTCTGCTGACTTTGTTAACCAAACTCATGTAAAAGTATTTTCTTGGGTTAAAAAACAACAACATTAATTTGTAATCTCCACAATGCAGTAAAAGTGTCCTTGGGCAAGACACTTACCCCAGTTTCACACTGAAAGCATCAGCGGTGTGGAATGGTACAGCTTCAAATAGAATCCATTATAGTCTATGGAGTGTTTCAAAGCAGCCGCAACACGGCAATTGTCAGGTGTGTCCCATAAGCGGCGTGACATGCTGTGCCTCTAAAAATAGGATCAGGTTCTATTTTTGCTGTAAGCCACTTCTGGGACACACTGATTTCCGCAGTTAACATAGGGCTAGATGGGAAATCACTTTTTATCTTCTTGATGTGAGTTCATCTTTTTAACCCCTTAATCTACCAGCTGAAATGTCTCCTCAGCCTTCATTAGTTTCTAGAGGAGTGGTTCATCATTAATCAAACAAATCAGCTGTGTTCCTGATCTAAAACTTACTGAAAGCGTGCTGGAAGCATACTCCAGCTCCACCATGTCAACTCCACTCCACTCCACAGCACCCCACAGCAGCAGCGACTGGACTAACCGCAAAGTTGTTGTTACGTGCCGTGCCCCTTTTCGGCCACAAGATGGCCTCAGTGGCTTCTGCCTCGCCCATCCCCTGGTGCTCAGCTGGATCAAATCATGGCTGATCACTTACCAGCTGTTAAAAGCTGCTTTCAGCCATCAGTTCTTTGAGAAGGTCCCGGATAGTGCATACTGGCAACAGTGTGCACTATTGTCTTCTCCTCGGTTCGCTCTTTGGATAAACTCGGTTCGCTCGTTTTGGATTACTCACTTGGATTAAGATTTTGGTTTTGCATTTGTATTTGACTATTTGGCTTGTAGACTTCGGAACGTTTTTGGACTTAGACCTCGGATCGCCCCTTTTGTATTTTTTTATTACTATTCTCGGTTGTTTATCCCCATCCTCTTCTGGGTTGGCGTTTTTCGTTCCTCCCTTTTGTAAATAAGTCCCCTTCGTTTTGTGTATATTATTGTACACATATCATGTAGTAATAAATCCTTTGTTTTTTTAAACGACACAGCACTTTGTTATCATTTAACCCACACACCAATTTTATTACGTCTCTCCTCATCGCTCCTAGAGAGCTGAGGACGTAATAGTTGTAAAAGCAGTATTCTGGCCACAGGGGGCAGTGGGGTCACGTACTGGCTCAAGAAAATGATTTAAATTCATAAAAAGTTGCACAGTACCCTTTTAACCCACATTACCTGCTGGTGGTGGTCAGACAGTCTGGTGGCACCATCGACATATAAATATTGGACAATGGGTTTCCATAGGCTCCAATAATACGTTTTTGAGCTAAAATGGGAGGTGGCCACCACCACCATTTTGACCGTGTCACAGGTTCTGTCAAGCCCAGCCAATTCCACAAAAGGGAAGAGAGGTGGAGCTGAGGGTGGGGCTGTAAGGCTGGGATCAACTGACGACACCCGGTCGAACTAGCTACAAGCTAACCTGAAGCTAACCCAAAGCTAACGCGGAGGTGGGAGCTAAGCTAACGGAGGTAGCAACCTAGCTACAACCGGAGTTAACTGTGCACAACACCAGAGCTTCTGAGTCAGACATACGCCGGGCTGACCGCTGGGTAAAACCGGGTGGAACACAGAGGTCTCCCTAAAGCTGCTGAAAGCCGGCAGCTGCGCAGCAGACAGAAGCCGCGATCAGACAGAGATGCGCCGAGCTGCGAGGAGGGGAGAACCACAAGCCGGCAGCCCGCACAGCAGACGGAAGCCGCGATCAGACAGAAGCCGCGATCAGACAGAGATGTGCCGAGCTGCGGGGAGGGGAGAACCGGGTGGAAAACAGAGGTCTCCCGAGAGCTCCACAAGCCGATAGTCGGAACCCAGCTCCACCAACATGTTATATTTATTTCAACCCATTTTCTAAAGAGCAGCATTATGTTAAATGCACTGGGTTTTACCCTATTACATTTAAATTTCATGGTTAAACAGTACATGTTAAAATCTAAGCTCAGCTCGGCAGTGACCTAACATACATAAATATAATTTTACTTACTGAAAAAAATGAAGTGGAGACTCCTTGGACGCTCTATTAGTGCAATTAATGCCACAGCAAGTCATTTTGTCCAACAATTGCACAAATAATATCCAAAACAGAATACACAAACACAGAGACTCAAAATCCCGGAAGAGTTTCCAAGCCAGACCGAGGCTCTACTGAGGCCTTTCCACGGAGTTAGCTCTGTGGTCACGTGGGTCTGATGCTCATTAATTATACAGAATTTTAGGCTTTTAATACACTTAAACAGAAGAGTGAGAAAAAAATCCACCCCCCTCAGAGTTGTCATGAGTGTAAACTAGATCATTTAAACCATAAACATGTTTTGGTACCAGGCTGTAAACATGTTTATTTCTGCTGTGAAATTGGTATTTTTAACATGGGAGTCAATGAGGATTTGCTCGCTTCTGACACCAGCAATTTTTGATACTTCCGGGTTGGCCTCAATTTTTGAGCCGCATTGTGGGGGCTTGGGTGGCACCAGAGTCTGGCAGCCTCATCTTTATCAGTGTACCACAGGGTAGCTTACCACCAGGGTGTGAATGTGTGTATTTGTGGGATGTGTTGTAAAGCACCTTGGGGGGTTGTAGTATCAGCTTATACAATGCTAAACAAATGCAAGCCATTTATCATTTTACCATTACCAATGGTTAGGTTCTACTAGCTGAGATGTGCTCTGCTCCTTTCTGGCCACAAAATTAATACAACCGTCAGTGATTGCAGGCCAAAATGGACAAGACCGTAAATGCAAATTTTCAGCAGTGAATGTTTCCTACTCAACAACAAAATCACCAAATTGCAACACCATGTGTGATTTCAGCAGCCGATGCAATAACAAGAAATATGACTGTGTGTTTCCAGAATGGTCTGTGGTTTATTTTTTGTTCGGTTTGTCTCTGCTGCGAAGGTTTCACAGGGAATGCTGTACTTTTATTTTACTTGCTATGCAACTGGAAATCTGCATGTGACTTTTATTTGATAGGTTTCTGGATTTTTAACATGCTTTTTTGTTTGACTTCCTGTTTTGCCTGAGCTTGACTGCCTCTAGAAGCGTAGCAAATAGACTCGAAGCATAGACAACACATAGCTACGCTTCTGGGATGCTTCCAAAACATACCGCCTCGTGGTCGGTGGTTATGCACTCACCCTCTCTAACGGCAGCTAATTGTTACATGTTACATGTTGTAGATGCTACACGACACCCTGGAAAGGACTGGTAAAAGGAAACAATTTCAGAAAACAACAATTTGATTGGGTTTACTTTTCACGTGTGTTGATGTCTCATCATTGAGTTTGAATAACAATATTCTCAAAACAGAAATGAACCAAGCTGGAAATCAGCAGTTGGAACTAAAGTTACTGCATTATGACACTAATCCAACTTCATCTACAAGATTTATCTTTAACATAACAAACAAAAAAAAAAAGCCTAATGAGAAAATCAGCTGCCAAAAGCAGCAGATGCTAATTTATTGCATTGATCAGAGGGTGTGATGTGACTTTTAAGTCCCTGTGTATAAGGTTTCTTTGTAAAAAGCTGCTTGGAGAGCAAATTATCATGCTGTCTTCCACAGGAATTGAGCAGTTGGTGGACAGATTAAGAGATCTAGTGTCCTTGTTACTGCTGGGTTTTAAATCTGCCAGCAGCTTTGCAATTCTCAACCAGTGTGGGAGAGAGAGAAACAGCAAGAGGTTCAATCCCACAGCATAAAACTGTAGGAGTGACAGGAGGTCATGCAGGCTAGGAATAGATACATCTAAGTTTGTACGTGAACGTACAACATCATTCTTTCTATTGCCTGTCGTGTGACGTCTCAGACTGCACTGGAATTTGTTTGTTCGTTTTCCTTCGCTTATCCGGGTCTATATGGCAAGCCAAATGAGCATTTATTCTGATATCAGGATATCAGCCAGAATTGTCATGAACATGTAAGCCATTTCTGTCCACTAGTTAACTAGTTAGCCATGTTTGTGTCAACTAGTTAAATAGTGACAGCCTAAATGTCAACTAGTTAACTAGTAAGGCCTAAATTCTCTCTAGTTAACTAGTTAAAATGTTTCATATCTTACTAGTTAACTAGTATTGCTCAGTGTGTTCACTAGTTAACTAGTGGACAGATCAATGTCCACTAGTTAACTAGTTAAAACACATTTAGTTTTTACTAGTCAACTAGTAAGGTACAAAAACTCGTACTAGCTGACTACTGAATGTAAAAATCCCACTTGTTAACTTTGCCCAATTTGGCCAGCCGCTTGAGCATTAATTCTGATATCTTGTCAACAGTTCAACTAGTTAACTAGTGAGGGTAAAACTGAACACGCTAGTTAACTAGTGAACACATTTTGACCTTCACTAGTTAACTAGTTGACACAAAAATGGCTCATTAGTTAACTAGTAAAGGCCAAAATGCATACCAGTCAGCTAGTTGAAGGTATTTGTGTCTCACTAGTTAACTAGTCAGGGTCAAAATGAGCCCACCAGTTAACTAGTGGGAGACGGAAATGTTCACTAGTTAACTAGTGACCACATTTTGGCTTCACTAGTTAACTAGGTGACACAAAATGGCTCACTAGTTAACTAGTAAAGGCCAAAATGCATACCAGTCAGCTAGTTGAAGGTTTTTGTGTCTCACTAGTTAACTAGTGATGGCCAAAATGTGCACACCAGTTAACTAGTGACAGAAGAAATGCCCACTAGTTGACTAGTGAACACATTTTGGCTTCCTAGTTAACTAGGTGACACAAAAATGGCTCACTAGTTAACTAGTAAGGGCTAAAATGCATACCAGTCAGCTAGTTGAAGGTTTTTGTGTCTCACTAGTTAACTAGTGACAGTTCAAAGTGTCCACATGTTCACTAGTGAACACAAAACTCCTAACTAGTTAAGTAGTTGGAGTAGGGCAGTGCCACTAGTTAACTAGTGAACCATTAATGACTCACTAGCTAGCTAGTTGATTGTAGCAGGCTGACTAGTTACCTAGTTGATGCATCCATTGTCCAAACTAGTTAACTAGTGAGGACATAAATGTATACTAGTAAACTAGTTCAAGCCTACATTCACACTAGCTAGCTAGTTGCACAGAATTCTAATTAGGAGGCAGAGAATTTCTCAAATTGAGGCTTTCTATTGGCTCACTATGTTAAAATAAAATATGAAAACCAATCACAGTGCGGAATTTTGCAAAATCCCACCCCAAACATTTGCATGCGGCACACAAGTTAACATGCTGGCCAGAGGAACCTCAGCTAGTAAACTAGTAGTGGCTTCAGTGTGACACTTACATGTAAACTTGTGAAGGCGGAACTGCTCACTAGTTAACTAGAGAGGGTACAAATGTCCACTAGTTAACTAGTGAGGTGCAAAATAAGTGTCACTAGTTCACTAGTGGGCCCCAAAACGCCCACAAGTTAACTAGTAAGGTGTGGATATGCTCACTAGTTAACTAGTGAGGTGCAGATTTGCTCACTAGTTAACTAGTGCACCCTTAAGCGCCCACTAGTTAACTAGTAAGGTGCAAAAAAGCATCACTAGTTAACTAGTAAGGTGCAGATATGCTCACTAGTTAACTAGTGGGCCCCAAAACGCCAACTAGTTAACTAGTAGGGTGCGGATTTGCTCACTAGTTCACTAGTGAGGCGCAGATATGCTCACTAGTTAACTAGTGACGTGCGGATTTGCTTACTAGTTAACTAGTGAGGCGCAGATATGCTCACTAGTTAACTAGTGAGGTGCGGATTTGCTCACTAGTTAACTAGTGAGGTGCAGATTTGCTCACTAGTTAACTAGTGAGGTGCGGATTTGCTCACTAGTTAACTAGTGAGGTGCGGATTTGCTCACTAGTTAACTAGTGAGGTGCAGATATGCTCACTAGTTAACTAGTGAGGTGCGGATTTGCTCACTAGTTAACTAGTGAGGTGCGGATTTGCTCACTAGTTAACTAGTGAGGTGCAGATTTGCTCACTAGTTAACTAGTGAGGTGCGGATTTGCTCACTAGTTAACTAGTGAGGTGCGGATTTGCTCACTAGTTAACTAGTGAGGTGCAGATATGCTCACTAGTTAAATAGTGAGCATATCTGCACCTCACTAGTACCTCACTAGTTAACTAGTGAGCATATCTGCACCTCACTAGTTAACTAGTGAGGTGCGGATTTGCTCACTAGTTAACTAGTTACATCTAAAAACACATACAAGCTGACCATTTTTGTCCACTAGTTAACTAGTGGAACAATTGAAATTTCACCAGTTTACATGTGTGGCAGTGCAGCAGCTCACTAGTTAACTAGTGCCTGAAACACAAATTATGCATATTCTAATGAGAAGGTGGGCAGAAGACTCCTGTTGGGTATAACAATCCCACCCAGTCTAAAACGTATGTGCTGTGGCCTCACAATCACATACTGATGGGTGTCCCTGAGCGCCAAGGCTTGCACTCATTAGTCATGGTTTGACACCTACTGGTTGGTCGTTGCGGCGGGTTCGAATCCTGCAGATGGCATTCCGCAATTGCTGTAACATTATTTATTTTCTCTTTGTGTTGTAATGTTCAAAGTTTTATTGTTTTACTGGTTTTATTCCCCCCTCCCAAATCAAGTAAAGCACCTCGCTTGGTGTCGTGTAAGGGAGATCAGTTGGTGAGTTCAAGTCCCATTGAGGAGAATTGGAATTTAGTGTGCCAGTAATTTTATTGTAGTTCATTTTTGTTTGGTATTGAAAGTTTGGTATTGAAAAGGCTATATTAAAAATAATTATTGATATATATATATATATATATATATATATATATATATATATATATATATATATATATATATATATATCCATCCATCCATCCATCTTCCCAAGAAATAGATCAAATGACACTGAGGGAAAAAACTGTGGTTATTTTGGAGAGGGTGCTGGCTGCAAAACCACAAAGGCGGAGCTGCACCCCGCCCATTCACGCAAACTCAGCCTAGCCCACTGACTTCCGTTTTTGTTTTCAACTTTATCGCAAACTGACCTGACCCACATGAATTACGGCTGTTACTAGTTTACAGTCGTTAATGCTATGTTCTATACTCCAATTAAACAAGATAAATATAACTTGCTACATGACAAAGACTGAATATATCTCGAAATGAAAAGGTTTCTTTTAGCGAATATCTGCCTACAGCTGGTCTAATAAAAGTGGTGTACAACAGCACTTCAGTGGGATTTTACGAAATTCCGCACTGTGATTGGTTGTCATATTTTATTTTGACACAGGGAGCCAATAGAGAGTCTTAATTTGAGAAATTCTCCGCCTCCTGATTAGAATTCTGCGCAACTAGCTAGCTAGTGTGAATGTAGACTTGAACTAGTTTACTAGTATACATTTATGTCCTCACTAGTTAACTAGTTTGGACAATGGATGCATCAACTAGGTAACTAGTGAGCCTGCTGCCATCAACTAGCTAGCTAGTGAGCCATTAATGGTTCACTAGTTAACTAGTGGCACTGACCTACTCCAACTAGTTAACTAGTTAGGAGTTAAGCCTTCACTAGTTAACTAGTGTGCACATTTTGGCCATCAATAGTTAACTAGTGAGACACAAAAAACCTACAACTAGCTGACTGGTATGCACTTTGGCCTTTACTAGTTAACTAGTGAGCCATTTATGTGACAACTAGTCAACAAGTGAAGCCAAAATGTGTTCACTAGTTAACTAGTGCACATTTATGTCTACCACAAGTTAACTAGTGTGCACATTTTGGCCATCACTAGTTAACTAGTGAGACACAAAAACCTTCAACTAGCTGACTGGTATGCATTTTGGTCTTTACTAGTTAACTAGTAAGCCATTTATGTGTCAACTAGTTAACTAGTGAAGCCAAAATATGTTCACTAGTTAACTAGTGCGCATTTATGTCTACCACAAGTTAACTAGTGTGCACATTTTGACCCTCACTAGTTAACTAGTGAGACAAATACCTTCAAGTAGCTGACTGCTATGCATTTCTGCTTTTACTAGTTAACTAGTGAGCAGTTTTTGTGTCAACTAGTTAACTACAGAAGCCTAAATGTGTTTACTAGTTAACTAGTGCGCATTTCTGCTGTCACTAGTTAACTAGTGGGCACATTTTCACCCTCGATATTTAACTAGTTGACACAAACATGTCTAACTAGTTAACTAGTGGACAAAAATGGTTTACATGTTCATGACAATTCTGGCTGATATCCTGATATCAGAATAAATGCTCATTTAGCTTGCCATTGATCCAGGTTGTGGGGGTTGCCTCTCAAGTAGGGCACCCCAGACAGTCTTCTCCCCAGCCACCTCCACCAGCTCTTCCAGCAGGACCTCAAGGCGTTCCCGGGCCAGGCTAGAGATGTACCTGCTCCAACGTGTCCTGGGTCGACCCGGGGGCCTCCTGCCACCAGGACATGCCCGAAACACCTTCTCAGGAATGTGTCTTCTGCCCCAAACACCTCATATGGCTCCTCTTGGTGCGGAGGAGCAGTAATTTTACTCAAAGTCCCTCCCAAATGTCAGAGCTCCTCACCCTATCTCTATGGCTGAGCCCAGTCAACCTCCAGAGGAAACTCATATTGTCTGCTTGTGTCCGCAGTCTTGTTTATTCTGGCATTACCCAAAGCTCATGACCATAGGTAAGGCTTGGGACATAGATCAACTGGTAAATCAAGAGCCTTGCACTGTAAGTTGAACATTATTTATCAGAATTATATGTTTATCCATTCACCTGTTTTTCTTTTCCTGGAAATTAATTAGTTAATTGAAATGTGCTTTTCAAGTATGTTTCTGGTATAATTTGTTATATTAATTTCATTTGAAGGGAAAACATTCACAGTTGCTGTCAAGCCAAGTCTTTGATAAACTCCCTCAATAAACACTAAAGATTCATGCAAGATTTGACCTAATTTATTTGCAATTATGGTAATGCAAGCGGTTAATTAAGTGTAGAGATGTTCAAATATTTAGAAAGAGAAAAAAAAAGCCTTGAGCTTCTCTTTTATGTTAAACAACAAGTAGATTATAAGGAACTTTGGAGCTAAATAGTGTTTTGTTGGGAGTCAAGTGTGGGATGGATAGGCCAGGTTGGTTTGGATGGCTTTCAGTTTTTAAACAAAAATCACAATTTGAAAGCTGTATTTTACAATTATTCAGTTTATTTCTCTCTGACCAATCGAACGTCTGCAGAAGGCATCGATTTCTTCTTCCTCTCTGTCATCATCTTTGCATTGTTGTCCTTTCCGTTGTCTTTTTTGCTGTCTTCTTCATATTTAACCCTCTGATGCATGAATTATGAGATCTTCAACCATGATTTTTTAAACAATTTTTTTCATTCATCTTTACGTGTGAATGAAACAAATTTCAACAAATATTTTTTGTAACATTTTGTTAATTTACAAATAATTTATTACATGTCCACCTCAGTGGACAACGTGCATTCTGAACATGACATTTGTTGGCTTGCCTTACTGAAGTCCAAATGGAGGGGCTCACATGCAATAAAGTCTTCAACAGCTGTGCTTACTAGCAAAATTAAAGAAATAACAATTTTGAGTACCTGTCCACTGTAGTGACCATTATGCATCAAAGGGTTAAAATGAATATGATATTATTTCTACTTCTCTGGGGTTGCCTGGTGACGTGGTTGGTAGCACCGTTGCCTTGTAACGAGAAGGCTGCATGTTCTCTCCATGCATGTGTGGGATTTTTCCAGATGCTCTGCTTTCCTCCCACAGACCAAAAACCCATTTAGGTTAATTGTCGACTCTCGGTGTGAGTGAATGTGTGACTGGTTCCCAGTGACCCTTGGAAAAGTGGTTCAGAAAGCATATTATTATAATAATTATTAAAATATATTTATGATTAATATTATAATAATTATTATTAATCAGTCATTACTGCCAACAAGTGTGTTGGTTCCTTAATGTCAAGAATCCAGCAAAATCCAGCAAATCAAAACTGACTAAGATATTTTCAGTTCATTTCACATCTCACTGGAGATCCAGTAGTTAATTACCCAGCTGGAAAATAAAAAATAAAAAAATACTGAAAGTCAAAGATTTAATCATCTCACTTTCTAAGGGTCAGACAGGTAATTTTGTCACAAATTACAGTGCAAGAGTGAAACCTTGTAGGCAAGACCCCAGCTGCAAAGGGCATCAGAGACCCACAGCTTATAAATTTGAAAGCAATCTAATGCTCCACGGACACCGAGAATCATCCTATTTGTCCCCTGTACAACATACACAGTCATTGATGTTACAGCTGTGTTTTTTCTGGATGTCACAGTGAGCAAATAAAAGTTAAAAGCAGCCCAGATCTGTAAATGTAGAGGTGTTTAGGTCAGCAAAAGCAGAAAAAAAAAAATAAAAATAAAAAATAGGTCAGCAAAAGCAGAAAAAAAAGGTCAGCAAAAGCATTGTGTTGTGCAAAATTCAACAAACCATCATGGAGAATTTCCACGTACAAAGGTGTGGTTTACTGAAAACATTTATTTTAAATGAATATTTCTGATTATTATCAGTCACTAGGTTTTTCATGCAAACTGAACATGAAACTAGTCTCCTACACCTATCTGCTGCCTTAGCTTCTGAAATTAGATGGTGGAACGCTACGATTTGAAAAGCCTGACAGATCTACCTCACACTGTGCCGTAACATTCATGGACTCATCCATGTTGACTCATGACGAGGAAGGCTTTTGTTTGTTTGGCGTCCAGGAAACAACAGAGAACATCATGAGTAGTTTAAGCTAACTGTTAGCATTGGCAACTCAACAACACAGCAGAACTCTTCCAGGCTTGTGTTTTTGTGGAGATAGAATATCCATGTTGCAAGTTAAATGAAATCAAATCAAATCAAATCAATTTAAATTTTAAAGTGCTTTCACGTGCCCAAAATGGACAGACAAAGCGCTATACACCAATAACAAGCACAACAATAAAACAGACATAGAACCATTTAAAATACAATAAAAAATCCCGAGTACAAGTTTGCAATCCATATCAGTCCTGTTTCTGTCATGGTCTGCGTCTGTGTCTCCCCTGGTGTGTTTCCTTGTGTTCTCCATCCGTCTCTAGGTTCTCCCTTTGTGTCTCCTAGCGCCCTCATGTGTCCTTGTCTACGTCTCCCTCATGTGTCTCCTTGTGTTCCTCATGTGTCCCCAGATCTGCAGCCCCTCTAGGTCCCCCCCCAGGTATCCCCCTCCAGGTGCTGTGCTCCCGTGGTACCCCTTGTTCACACCCCTGTAGTTTTTCCTTCTGTAGTGTTTTCCTTTAGTTTCAGCTGTTCATCTACTAGTCTCTTTTAGTGTGTTTCTTTCCCCCCACCGGTTCATTAGTTCTCCTTCCTCAGATTATTAGTTAGTTATTTTGCTCTTTTTGTTTTTAGGTTTTGTCTTTAATCTTAGGTCATGTTATTTTTCTTCCTCTTCAACTCACTGCCCTCTCCCTGATTAGTAATTGAGTTCACCTGATGTCTCTCCCGACACACCTGCAGCTCATCTCCCTCTCTTCCTCCCCAGTGTATAAAACCCTGTCTGTGTTTCAGTATTGTGCCGGTCCATTGTTCTTGTCAGACTCGTCTCGTTTGCTCTTTAGTGTTTCCAGTGTTTCTCGTGTCTCTAGGTCTCTAGTGTTTTTGCAGTTCTCGGTTTAGATATTTTGATTTTGGATTTTTGGTTTTTGGCTCCCTTCCCTCATGGATTATTTTCATCATCCACCTCCTGCCTCGTTCATCTGGTTCTCTGCCTCTTGGGTCCTAAACTTCCTCCTGAACCAACTCGTGGCAGTTTCCAGAATCAGATCCAGACACATTCAAAGTGATGCTGCCCACGCAATCCCAACTTCAATGTCCAAACACCAACGAGAACAGATGTGTTTTTAGTCAGCTTTTAAAGGTCTCCAGTGATTTGGCCTGCTTTATGTCGGCTGGCAGCTCATTCCAAAGACTTGGTCCGAGCACTGAAAAGGCACGTCTCCCATGAGACTTCAGGCTGTACCTAGGCACAGTTAATAGTCTCTGGTCAGCTGACCTAAGGGAACGCACCAGGACATGTCGGTGGATGATGTCAGAAAGGTATTTAGGTGCCCCTGAGTTTAACGCCTTAAACACAAACAGGATTACCTTAAACCTGATGCAATAGGAGACAGGGAGCCAATGCAAGGCACATAGAACTGGTGTAATATGTTCAGACCTCCTGGTAGATGTTAACAACCGAGCAGCCGAGTTCTGAACCGCCTGGAGGTGTGCTATTGGAGCTTACCTATGCCCCGCATACAGCGAGTTGCAATAATCCAGCCTGCAGGTAACAAAGGCATGGATCACAGTTTCCAAATTACTACGTGACAGAAATGGCTTAATTTTCGCTATACGGCGTAGGTGAAAGAAGCAAGATCTCACGATTCCGTTCACTTGAGCATCAAATCTGAACTCTGCGCCCAACTTTACCCCTAGGTTAGTGACCACCGCCTTCTGATGCGGTGCCAGTGTGGAAAAATCAAGCCCTTGGGAACCTCCTAGGGTTTTTGGTGGAGTAAACAGAATTACTTCAGTCTTGTTTTTGTTGAAACACAAGAAGTTCTGAGCCAACCATAGCTTGATGTCCTCCAGGCAGTCCAACAAAGGTTGAATGGTGCATTAACCACCAGGCCTAATTGGAAAAAGGACCTTGCAATCATCAGCATATAGATGGAATGACATGTCATGCTTGCGGAATAGGTCACCCAGGGGTAGGAGATATAGGGAGAAAAATAGTGGGGGCAAAATCGATCCCTGGGGCACTCCCCAAGGCAGCTCAGCCAGGTTGGAGAAACAGTCCCCCAACCTCACACAAAAACTCCTCCCTGCAAGTAGGACGACGGTGGCACAGGAGTTAAGTGCTCGCCCCGTAATCGGAAGGTTGCAGGTTCGAGCCCCGCTCAGTCTGTCGCTGTCGTTGTGTCCTTGGGCAAGACACTTAACCCACGTTGCCTGCTGGTGGTGGTCGGAGGGACCGGTGGCGCCAGTGCTCGGCAGCCTCGCCTCTGTCAGTGCGCCCCAGGGCAGCTGTGGCTACATTGTAGCTCATCCCCACCAGTGTGTGAATGTGTGTGTGAATGGGTGAATGACTGATTGTGTTGTAAAGCGCCTTGGGGGGTTTCAAGAACTCTAGAAGGCGCTATATCAAATACAGGCCATTTACCATTTACCATCTTATCCACTTAAGTGCCTGGCCCATAATTTCCACAGACCGCTCCAGCCAGTTTAATAGGATGCTATGATCAATGGTATCAAAGGCTGATGTCAAGTCCAGGAGCACCAGAATCACAGCATCACCGGAATCATTAGCCAATAAAATGTCATCAAGGACCTTCAGCAATGCAGATTCAGTGCTATGAAAGGGTTTGAACCCAGATTGAAATACTTCTCCAACTCCCCATTCCTGTAGAAAAGACATCAGTTGGATAAACACAGCCCTCTCTATGATTTTTGAGATGAAGGGAGTGTAGATAAGGTCTGAAATTAGACAAGATTGTTGGGTCCAATCCTGATTTCTTAAGCAGAAATAGGGACTTCCCCAGAGAGCAAGCTGCCATTTACAATTTGCAGTACATGGCCACCCACTACAGGAAAAACTTCTTTCAGTAGCCATGCCGGGAGAACATCAGTTACCGCCCCTGTTGGCTTAAGTCTCATGACCAGATTCTCAAGCTCTGCAAGAGTTAATCATTGAAAACCCTCCAGTGCCCTTGGAACACAGAGATCTGCAGAGGGGTCATGCTTAAAGAGCAGGTCAAGCATGCCTCAGAGTCCTTCTCCACCCATGTATCAATTTCAAAAACTGCAACATTAGTAGGCATTGCCTGGTAGACCGAGAGGGCGGAGCCGCGGCAGTGACAAAGATGATGGGTAACGAGACGAAGCTAGCTCCCTTCACTTTGAGCAGTCATTAGAAGTGGAGGACGTTTCTCCCCCTCCTTACCCAGACACTCGAGAAGAAAGGGACCAAGTCTATTTGGAGGAGACAAGCAGACCTGAGCCTTATTGTTATGAGCTTGTGAGTTGCCTGAAACTACCGGAACCGACCCAACAGAACCAGCTCTGAATGGTAAGCCACAGCATTAGATTAGCTGCAGGGTTTGGCTCCACGGCCCTAGAGAGCTAGTATTCAGCATGTTTAAGAGATTTATCTCCTTCAACACACCTGGTTTTAATCAGCAACAAATAGCTGAGCTGCTTAACAGCTAATCTATCCTGTTAAAGCAGGAAAACCACTGAAACGTGCTGGATAGCAGCTCTCCAGGAGCCCTGGGCTTTAGTTACAGTCTGCTGCAGAGAAAGTTATGAAAATACCCCATGAGAAAATTATTCTATGTGTTCATTTATGTTACACAATCCCAAACAGCCCACAAAAACTGGTTCTCAGTCATCGAAGGATGGCTGAAGGCTTTCCAGGAACAGGAGATGTGGTGTTGTCTCATCTCTCTCTATTCTGCCAGATGAGCTGATAGGTTACAGGTGTGTGAGGACATCCTCATGCTGTCATAACCAGATGACATGAGTTATCAGGTGATCAGCCAGGCTAATGATGAGATGCAGAAAGAAAACAAATCCTGGACAGTGTACAGTAATAACACTAATAATATGTGGTGTTGCTCACCTTATCTGCTCTTATAAAGTATTAACGTGTGCCTGCCTCATGGTGTAGAGTCCATATTTGTCTGAGTGTTCTGCAATAATGCAGGTCATTAATTAATTTACTTTTGATAGCAAAGAACAAAATGTTTAATGTAAAAGTTATTTACCAGGTGAATCAGCTCACACGTCACCACCAAGTGTCACAGGGCCAGAATCAGTAGCCTTCTTCATGATGTCATGATGCAGTCACATACGTTTATTTAATTGTTAATATCTTAAAAATTCTGAAATGTTTTAATTTTTTTTTTTTTTACCTTGAACAGTTCACTGAGCTTGCACTGTCAGAATAACCCAGTTCAAACTCCATCATGTTGGTGAAGGAATCGCGGGTAAAATGCTGGTTGCAAACTACAGCACCAGGCGGGAGCTGACGGTTTTCCAGTACACCGATTGCGCGCAACCACTGGCGCCTAATTTCTAAGTCCAGTGGAAAGGAGTGCAGCCCCACAGAGCCACCGCAACCCACTACACTACACCTTCTCACCATACTAACACGATATGGAACACTAAACCCGAACTACTTTCCTAATAACACTAACAGCTAAACACTAACTAAACTACAATATCCAACAGCCAAGCTAACACTAAATGAGTATGTATAACACTAAAAGCTATGCTAAAGATTAGGATATGCTAATGCTATATGCTAATGCTGAACTACTGCTACCGCTAACCGTCCTACACTCGCTTGCAAATCCAACTCCCAACTCGCCACAAGGCGTGGCCGAGACTCTCGATGCTTTTATAACTTTGACATAGAGCAGTACTCTACTGGTTTACGTAGTTTCGTTCTCTTTAGCCATTGGCTAACGTGTATTCAAAATGACTCAAAATGTTTTAAGCTGAAGGTGGCGCTATACTGTGGTATTTAGGCAGAATTTTTAATTTTTAAAGAAAATGCACCAAAATGCTAAAATAATGAATATACACATTTAAACACTATTAGACACTCATTTATACAGTTCATCAGCAAAAAAAAAAAAAAAGTTAATTTAGACATTACTTGCTCTTTAAGTGGTGGAATAGAAGCCCTTGTCACCCTTACCTTGTCCACAAAGAAGTCCAGAAGATTGTTACATGACTCAATGGTGTACTCAATAGCAAGGGGCTCATTGACATTTAAAATAGAGTCTACTTAGTTAAAAATTATCCTAGCATTCTGAGAGTTTAAGGAGATTACGTTGGCAAATCTTTCTGTCAGGTTGGATTGGCTGAGCTGAAGCGTAGCGGAGCTTGCTTGTAGCATGTCTGTATGACCCAGACGCGGAGTGGCTAGCGTTAGGTTGAACAGAGCACGCAGCTTTGATCTAGGAACGGCGAAGCAGCGCTCAGATAGAGCCGAGGCTGAGCGGCGGTTCTGAATAATTAAGGAAGCTGTCTTACTGGTGGTAGGAAGCGAGGAAAGATCTCTTCCCTGGTTTGATGGTGGATGATACTGAGAACTAGGTTCGACGTATGTCTAGTACGATGACTGAGTGACAACTCAGCGGTGGCACTTCCCTAAATAGAGTTGACATGATGACGTTGCCGAGCCGCGCCGGCGATGGGAATGCTGGGATGTGTAGTGCTCCGCCCGCGAGGTAAGTAGAGACGGTCAGGAGGAGGAGTTTGTGACACTTTCACTGCTTTCTGATAGCCAATCCAATGTCCTCTTAGTAGGTCAAGCAAGCTCTGGAGCCCATCCTTTTTCCACCTCTGCTCGGCCTTCCTGCACATCCTTTTCAGTGCTCGAGTACTCTCAGTTAGCCATGGCTCCTTTTTTGCTTTAGGTTTCGTTACCCGTACTGTGGCTACCACATCAAGCGCCATGGTGCATGCTGAATCAAAGTGTATAACAAGCTCTTCTGTGGTCCAAGATCTGCAGTCTTGCTCAACACCCCCCATAGAAAACACTGTGACAAACTCAGCAGCTGTAGAGTCTTTTAACATCCGACAGCGCTTCATCGGAGCATATTGTTGCACATGTTTGTGATTCCAGGCCACATCAAACAATACTGGCCTGTGATCTGAAAAGTAGGCCTCTTGGACCTGCAAGTTGGAGACTCCTACATCCAGTGACAGCAGGTCAACGTTAGAGTGCCGTTGCTTTTTTCCATTCCGAAGCAAGCTATCCAAATATCAAGATAAAGACTCCAAAATCTGCCATCTGAAGGTCTGCTGTGATGTGGGCAATTGGTAGTTCCTGGAAATGGTGCACCACTATATTTTCCCCCTCAAGAACAACTTAAAAGGCATTAATTCCTACTGGAGACCAACACAAATGTATTGATTAAACGAGTGATGCACACCTTTAAAGTTGTGTAATACAACAGTTTTCAAACATCGTGAACTAATATTTTCCATCTCTACTGTTGGTATTTTAGAACCTTCAACAACACTTTGAAAAGCAAAGCCAGCAGGAGATAATCACACTGCCCAGTGAGCAATGTCTCCTTTTCCTTTTGTGGTAACTTTAGAAACAAAACCACAGCAGCTCTTTTATTTGACACTACTGACTGTTTCATCTGAGTATTTTAACCTTTCGTCTACAAGGTCAAAGTTTCATGGTGGAGGGGTCAAGACAAGACTAGGCCAGACACAGGAAAGAACAAGTAGTGCAACAGTCGTTGTGGGTTTTGCACCACGCTTATCACACACAACATATAGTTGTCATGCAGACAGTGGGCTGCAGTATTAATTTTTTCATAAAGTACACACATACACTAAAATACTGTAAGTAGATTGAAGATTAACATGTTGAAGATTAGTTTTTAATTTTTTTTTTTACAAAAAACAAACATTGTTTAGTGTTCTTGTGGTTCATTTGGTTGTTGGAGTTTGAGACAATGTCAGAAAGTTCATAGTTCTGGTTGCATTCTGAACAATATCAAGCCCAGAATTTGGTGAGCAACACGATGAGTTTGTGGAAAGGGCATCTGAACTCTAAACTATTAAAGTTTACTTCTGCAAAGGCCTGGTGGGTTTTTTACTTGCATGACTGATGCATTCAGAAGTCTACCAGTTTGTCAGACCAAAAGAATACCCTGTCAAATTTCAGCAGATGCTTTTTCGTGTTTCATATTTATAGCTGTAAATATTTAAGTCCCAATATTGCCTTTAAAATGCTGATATTTTAGCATACATAGCAGGATGACCATTGATGCCATGTTCCCACGTGTTTCAGCCATGTTGGTAGAAACTTTGAAGTACCTTCCTTTCCTTTGGGATCACCAACAGGGACTGGAAACTGGACCTCATATTTCCAACAGGAGTGTAGATGGTCGTTAAGCCTGATTTATGCTTCTCCGTCTGCGTCAGTGCGGAGACACGCAACGCCATTATCCGTCCTTGCGTAGGGCTCCGGCAGGCACGCAAGTACGTACGGAGTCGAGCCCACTTTTTTAAACATCCGTCGAACAAAACGGATTATGCAAGCTTGTGATTGGTCAGGACGCCGCTGTTGTTTACAGTGCCGCCATTACAAAGAGAGCCGAGTTTAACTAGCGGCAGACACGGAGAAGCTTGAAGAATACCTCGCGAAAAAACTCTAAAAATATGAACGTTTAATTCTCCCGTGACTGGAGGAGTGAAAAGATGCGCAGCAAGCATTTTATTTGTGGACAGAAATGACAGGAAACGTGGGTTTAGAGGTGGGGAGCGCATGAAGCGGTGGGAGAATGAGAGACAAATATGTCCGTGTTAAAAGTCTCTTATATACACAAAAAAACACAATATAAACACACTATCTTGGACCGATACATGACAGGATACCACAGAACAGCGCTACGCCCTCTGTGGTCCTGCCGGGCAATTGCTTTGCAACACTCTCCAGGAGACGGAGAAGTATGAGAGAAAAACACTTCCGTCAATCCGTGCGTGTCTGTCCCTTGCGGAGCTGACGGAGAAGCATAAACCAGGCTTTAAGGTTGGTTTATGCTTGACGAGTCCGCGAGGTCCGCACGGCTCCGCGCGGAAAAGTTGCATCATTTTGCGTCATTTTAACAACCACGCCCCTCCACCGCGCCTCCGCACGTCCCAGAATTTCCGCAACGCGCACCTCGGAAAATTTCTAACCACACGGACGGACGGACGTGGAAAAACATGGCGGACCAGAAAGAACTAGTATGGCAGAGGTTCGTAAACACAGACATTTGTATGATTCAGCTCTCAGAGATCACCATGATCAACATGTTAATAATTCTTGGAGAGAAATAGCTCGCACTGTCGGAAAAGATGAGGACACTGTTAAAAATGCTGAAATGCCATGTTGTAAACAGTAATTTCTACTTCTACTATGGTGTAGTGTTGGGTGCATGCCTTAGAGCTCCATGCTGCCCTGTTCAGTTTGGGAGAATATTGGCTCACCGCAGAGGCGAGCCGCACGAACCATAAAAGCTGCGAGTTGTGAAGCGCGTTCCATCCGCGAGCCGCATCACCGCGCGGAAAGTGAATGCGTCAAGCATAAACCAAGCTTCAGTCGGGAAAAGGACTCCAGCTCTGCTGCTGTCCATGGTCTTGGATTTGCTGGTCGCCTTCAAGCAGCAGCTGTCCAAGGTGCTGCACATGGATGAGATGAAGCCACAGCACAGGAGCACAAAATGGTGGCGGCCAGAACAATAACATGTTCAAAGACATTTGCGGGTAGACTTTAGTTGACCTTTCTCAGTTGCCCGATGCACCATTTCCAGGAACTAGCAGTGGCCCACATCACAGCTGAGTTTCAGACAGCAGGATTTGGAGTCTTATTTCCTTATATTTGGACATCTCGCCTTAGATTGGACATCAGCAATGCAACTCCACAAATAACACAAGCCTGGTGGAGCTTCTGTCACGTGGTAAAGTTGGTAATGCTAATGGTTTACTTAAACTAGTTGGGATGTCCTCTGATTTATGGCAGCCTCGCCCGCCACAAGTCAAGATGGGTGAGTCCATGAATGTTAAGTGACAGGGTGCCATAGATCTGTCAGGCTGTTCCAATTGTATATTTTCTATCAGAAGCTAATGCAGGAGATAGGTGTAGGAGACTATTTTCATGTTCAGCCTGCATGAAAAACTCAAAGTGACTGATTATAATCAGACATAATCATTAAAAAATGAGTTTTCATCGATCCATGCCTTTAAATGATAAAACCCAGACTGGACTGCTGCACTTACCTGCCTGTCAAGAGCTATGCAAAATACCCAAGGCTATCAGATATTATTTCCTGATGTTTTATTACAAGACAGTAGGATTGATAATCATGGTGAACTGTTATTAGTTTCTTATTATCACAAAAGAAAAGATGTCATTTGGCTACATTTCATGTTTCCTTTTACACTTTTTTATGGGAGCTTTTCTAAGCTGGATTCACTGTATTACAACAATTTCCCCCAACTCTTTTCTTTTCCCAGTGGCAAGTCAGATCTTCAACTGAAGCCTTGAATCACTTCTCTCCTCCGCCTTCAGACTCCTGAGGGTTCTTACAAGTGATCTATGTCCTGACATTGGGTCAAAACAAGAAAAAACAGCCTGTCAATTATTCTTAGCTAGACACTGTGGACATCTTCAGCCTTGAGGTAAAGAAGGGAAACAACTCAGCAAGCTTTATAATTTATATGACTGTAGTGTTACTGATCTTTATCATTTTGAATTTAATATCCACATTCACTGTGATTTTCTCTCATTTCTGGTTAAACAATTAAAGCTTTAAATTTAATGTGCTCCATCTCAACCCTTTGATTTACTGAACACTAGCACCTACTGGTGGTGGAGAAAATAATCCAAAATTAGCCAGTGGCCTGCCTGAATACTTTCTTGGACAAATTGTCTTCAAAATAATCCCTTAACAAAGTGACACACACATGGGTGTTAAGCTCCACCACAATTCAAACATGAAAATGCTGTTAAGTAATCATTTTGGCATGCAGAGTCCCTTTTTCATTTCCTTACCCATTTAAAACCTCAGACGCTCTCTTTAAAAGCATTTGAAAGCCAAGTGGTACAAAAAGATTTTCCTAGCCTCTGAAGAGTTTTGAAAAATCCTGGCAGAAATTACAAAAACATTTGCATAATTTTCCATTCAAAATAAAAGTAAATAAAAAGTGCAGCATCAGGAGATAAATTAACACATGTGGACACCTTTTATAGCACAAAACCTGGCATGTAATGAAAATAGGTGTTAGCACATGCAGCCCTCACATATTTGCATGCACTTTTTTATTTCTAAACGTAACCTTTTTATGAAACTACACTGAAACAAAGAGTGAACATAATAATTTCATACAGCGTCTTCAGAGTAATGTTTTTCCAGAACATCCTCTTTAGTGTTTACAGCATTCCCTCATTCATGGGTGTTAAAAATACCTGCAGCAACACATTAAAGCTGTTCATAATGGCCAAGGAAGACCTTGCTAATGTGATTTGATAAAAAAAAAAAATAATAACAAGCTTTTAGAAATCGTTCAGATTTTCTGGCACAAAATTGTCTGACATGGTTCTGCTTCCTGGTGGGCTGTAGACATCAAGGTCTCCTCACCGCTAATCTCCAGGTTGTTTACTGCACAGGCTGTGAAGAGATTTTCCCAATGATTGAAATTTAGAAAAGGGAATTGTGCAAATACCTGGCTTTAATTAGGCAAAAAGTGTGCATATGCACAGTTTTGTGATATGAAATTACATGATAAATGTTTGCATCTGCTTCTGGTCTAGAAAAAAAACCCACAGAGATGCTTTCTGACTTCTCTTTCGCAGTTAATGTTTATTTTTATGTAACAACTTTCATTCAAAATGGTTCCATGGGGGGTAATGTAATGTTTGGAAATTATAAGAATAGCTATTTTGCCCAAATTTTGACTGACAGGCTACATAATTGAGAAAACACTCAACGGCTAAAACGATGGGCAACTAATTTATATGTTTACTGAGCAATATGCTACTGTAATAATAACTCCAGTCTGTAATAAGGTATCAAACACCTCCCCAGGGAGGCGTCCAGGAGGCATCCTGACCAGATGCCCAAACCACCTCAACTGACTCGTTTCGATCCGGAGGAGCAGCGGTTCTATTCCGAGTCCCTCCCAAATGTCTGAGCTCCTCACCCTATCTCTAAGGCTGAGCCTGGCCACCCTACGGAGGAAACTCATTTCGGCCGCTTGTATCCGCAATCTCGTTCTTTCGGTCATTACTCAAAGCTCATGACCATAGGTGAGGACTGGGGCGTAGATCGACCGGTAAATCGAGAGCCTGGCTTTCTGGCTCAGCTCCCTCTTCACCACGACAGATCGGCTCAGCGACCGCATCACTGCAGATGCTGAACCAATCCACCTGTTGATCTCCCGATCCCTCCTACCCTCACTCGTGAACAAGACCCCGAGATACTTAAACTCCTCCACTTGAGGTAGGACCTCTCCCCCGACCCGGAGTTGGCAAGCCACCCTTTTCCGGTCACTGTTTGACACTGGACGTTATCTGAGATGGTGCTTGCTACAGGAACATGTGAATCTGTGTACGTTCAGAAACCATCAGGTAAACCACCTTCACATTACGTCTCCTGTTCAAATGTCAAACTGTCTCACCATGTCAAGGTCACCGCCTCAACCTTGGCTCCCAGGTGCCACGTCAACATTTGTGATGTCACATCCGCCTCTGTTTAACATTGTGTCCCTCTAGCATTTGACATTTTAATAAAGCCTTTGATACCTGCAAGCAAGCCAATTCTTAATTATTATGACTTAAAATTTTAATTTAATCATGTTTAAAAATGTACTGTGTAAAAAAATCCAAATATGTTTCATTATTTCCTGCTATAAATACTTTATATTGGAGAAAAGCGATAGACCATTAAGAAACAATTTATTTAAACTTTCCATTTTCACCATTTTATCTTCCTATTCATAGTCAAAATTTTCCCCTTGTTCTTTCCTCCTGTTTATTTTTCCACCCCTGATTCAATTTTCCTCACTTTTTTTCTCCTCTTCCTGATCTTTCATCTCCTCTTTACTGTCAGATTCCCTCCCTCTTATCCCCCGATCTTATCAGATATACACCACTGGTCAATAAAATTCTCTTCTAGGTCAGACGGAGTGTTTCTCTTCTCTTATTTTATTCCCAGCTTACGTTTTATTTTGTCAGTTATTCAGGGAACATTTGCCCACAGAGGCCTGTGGCAATCAGTCAGCTGGCGTATGATCACTGTGTGTTATCTTGTGTGTGTCATTTCTTACGTCACTGGCCACTGCCTGCCACTAGGAACATCTATGAAATTTAACGCAGTCCAATACAACAACCACCATAAATTCATCCCGTATGATGCTTCTGCTATATTAGATTTTGTTGATGTTGTTAAAAAGGTGATCATTTGGCATTGTTGTTGAGGTGTGAATGAGTGGTGGTTTGTGGGATGGCAGCACAATAATCCTAAAGGGAATTTATGGGCAGAACCGGTGAATTGGATTGCAGTAGATTTCACGTGCATGTGTCTCAAGTGTATGTAGAATATTTACAGTGTATAGAAAGAGTGACAGATAATAAATTCTGTTGGAGAGGGCAGTGTGTGTGTGTGTGTGTGTGTGTGTGTGTGTGTGTGTGTGTGTGTGTGTGTGTGTGTGGGTGTGTGTGTGTGTGTGGGTTTTCAGGGTTTATTGCTGCGTCTACGGCTAAAGGTCAGGGATGAATTCAAGGTTCCAAAGGGAGCAATTCAGTTGTGGCTGCAGTTTGTATTGATCGCATGTTTTATAGAGCAACAGAAAATTAAATTGTGTGATAAAAATAAAAAAGGTATTAAGAAAACGTCCAAGTTCACCTCTGGAGAAGATTTCCTTTCTGACTGACCAGAGGGTTAAAGTGACAACGTGTAGTTTTTACCATTAATCTCTGGAAAGATCCATCAACATGTTGTTGAAAGTGAATTAGATGATGACCAGTTGTTAAGAAATATTGGTGGTTTCGTAACAAACAACCATAAAAATTGGGGTTTAAAATACACAGGGCGATGCCATATTAGCCGGCACGTTTCCTTCTACGGGAGCACGTGAGGACAAAATGCATTTACTGACCTGTAACAAGTGGTTACAAAACTTTCACCATTCATTAACATTGTTGTTTTACACATTTACGTGGCAGCAGTAGCCCAGGTGGTAGAGCGGGATGCCTCATGATCGGAGGGTCATGGGTTCGATTCCAGCTCCCGCCAGGGGTATCCTGCTGTTGTGTCCTTGGGCAAGACACTTCACCCAACTTGCCTGTGGTAGTGGAGGTCAGAGGGGCTGACGGCGCCAAATGGCAGTCTCGCCTCTGTCAGACCTCCCCAGGGCGACTGTGGCTACAAGTAGCTTACCATCACTAGCAGTGTGTGAATGTGGGAGTGTGTGAAAGCGTCTTTGGGTGTCTAGAAAAGTGCCATATAAGTTCAATGCATTATTATTATTATTATTATTATTATTATTATTATTATTATTATTATTATTATTATTTACCTCTTCACTCATTGCCAGTGATGAAAGGGAGTCTGATGTGCTTGCTGTTTTGCTGGAGGTTGACGAAGTACTCATCCAAAAATAGCTCTTATTTGAAAATTGCACTCCCAGGGATTTTTGACCCTAATGGCCAACCATTGGTAAGGTCTTACTCAAAACACAAAAACATGCAGATTGCTTGAAATTATAAGGTGTGTACTGCCCCCCATAACCATAAAAAATGCATCCATTCATTTTCTTTACATGCTTATGCTCGCAGGGTCGCGGAGGGGCAGCTGCATCTCCAGCAATCTCCAGGCATGCAGGCAGGGTACACCCTGGACAGGTTGCCAGGGCACAGGGAAAACACAATCACTTTAAACAAGCAAACAAAAAAAAATCTATCTATGTATTGGGGTGGGCCTCCCTGAATGTCTGAGGAATCAGGCGGTGGGGCGGGACTTCCTTGACTGGTTGGTTCGCTCCCATTTGGTGTGGCCTGAGGTTTCGCCCTGGCTACTGCCGGTCCCTGAAGTGGACCTTTCTTTTATGTCTCGACCACTGGGTGGCAGGGGGGCGGGGGCTTTTATGAATTTTATGAGGGTGTAGTGGGATTCGTTCTTGCACCTCTATACTGATGGCTCCAAGGATCCTGAGAGTGATAGGGTGGCAGTGGGGTTGGATGTCCCTCTTTTAGGATTTGGTTTAGGTCGTTGCATAACAGACTATTGTTCTGTATTTGCAGCAGAGTTGGTTTCGATATTGTGGGCCTTGCAGTGGGTGGCGGAACATCGGCCGACGAGATCAGTGATTTGCTCTTACTCTGCTGCTGCCCTTGAGGTGTTGGTGGGGGGATTCTCCAGGTCTTGGCCTGACTTACTGGTTAGGATCAGGTTGATGTTGCATGTAGTAGTTGGTTTGGGGTGTGACGTTTGTTTTGTGTGGGTTCCTGCTCATGTGGGGGTGGAGGGTAATGAGAGGGCTGATACTTTGGCTAAGGGAGCACTGTCGAGGTGTGAGGTGGATGTGGAGGTGGGCTTGGGAGCGTGTGAGTGTCGCTCGGCAGTGGGTCAGATGGTCGTTGACCTGTGGCAGACCTCGTGGGATGTTTGGGTTACTGGGAGGGCTTTTTATGATCTGCAGCGTCAGGTGGGGGGCTTCTGGGGTTGGTCCTAGCGGGAGGAGAGACTCTGTGGTGTTTACGAGGCTGAGGTTGGGCCATAGCTGTCTTCGGGGGGGTCTCCTGACAGTGGGGAAGCACCCTGATGGTCTGTGCCAATGTGGGGTGCTGGAAACAGTGGGACATGTTTTGCTGGAATGTCCCGATAACTGTCGAGAGGAGGGCCCTGTTAGGGTTTTTGGTTTTTGTGGGGGTGGAGGTTTTTAGCTTGCAAACCTTGTTGAGGGTGGAGGATGGGCAGTGTGTGGGCGTGCTGATGGCTTTCTTGCGTCAGGTCAGTGTGTATGCAAGGGTGTGAACGTCGTTGGGTAAACCGTAGGTTGCTGTGGCAGCAATACGGGGGATAGACGTCTAGTCTGCCTTACAACTGAAGAAGAAGAAGAAGAAGAAGAAGAAGAAGAAGAAGAAGAAGAAGAAGAAGAAGAAGAAGAAGAAGAAGAAGAAGAAGAAGAAGAAGAAGAAGAAGAAGAAGAAGAAGAAGAAGAAGAAGGTCACAGGGAAGTGTTGGCACAGAAGTGTTCTCACTCCTCTTCTCCTTGTGTGCTCGACTTACTGATTAGCTGTGTTTGTAAACTCAACCTTTGATTATACGCTCAGATTTGGATTCGTCAGAGCGTCTCTGCTAAACAGGACTCCTTTTTACATTGTGGATTTTTGGTGGACTATTTCTGTTAGTATTCCCAGCCCTTTTTGGCTGGAGCATTCTGTTAAAACCTAATGTACATAGCTCCTTTGTTTTTCTTATTGAAATATTCCCTTTTGATTGTAAATAATTTTAGTCCACTTGAGTTTTTGTAATAAAATCCTTGTTTCTGGCGACACACTATTTTGTTATTATTTAAAACCTCACTCGGTTTCATTACTCCCTCCACCGCATCACTCCTAGCGAGCTGGGGGACATAATAGCCTCAATTGTGTGGGAATCATGTTGATTAGATGAAGGAGGGTGTGACCTAGAATCAAACTATTTGCAGATTAGGTTCAGAGCTGCATTGTAGGCACTAGGAAGGTGAAACCTGTGACCTCCTCTTCTATATAATGTAGGTTTCTCCTGTTTGATGGCTTGCTTTACTCCTCTCTCGAAGCATATATCTTCTCTGTCCAGAATGTGTACCTCCTCATCTTCAAAGGAACTTGAAGTAGTTCATGACCACTGATGTCAGCGCCACCGGCTTGTACTCGTTTAGTCCAGTGATCCTTGGTTTTTTAGGGACTGGGACAATAAGAGAGGTATTAAAGATCTCCGTGAAGACTTGGCCCAGCTCCTCTGCCCAGTGTCTCAGAGTAGATGGAGAAACGCCTTGTTGTTTTAGTCACTTGAATAACCTATTAGTCCCTACACCCCCAGCAGGTCCCTGAGGTCCAGTGATCTCTCTCTCTCTCTCTCTCTCTCTCTCTCTCTCTCTCTCTCTCTCTCTCTCTCTCTATATATATATATATATATATATACAAATGAGATACCTTATTTTGCTTTCATTCCTATGGAGTGAACCATTTCATAATTCCATTGAATAAAATTAAAATGTGTGTTTAATGTGACATTTTCTTTATAAATTTTAAATTTTGTTTTCCAAATCAAATAATTGTTGAAAAATGCCTCTGAATAATTTCCTGCTTTCACAGGTGTGATACTGTAATATAAGTTATGCGGGTATCCCAGATGAGTGTTGGACTAGGTCCTGTGTCCGACCAGATGGCGATATCAGCAGTGCCTGTTTATTTCAATACAAACCGTCCTTGAGCATATGGAGGAGGAAATTTAGTTACTTTAGATGGATGACCTGTCTGTGCACTGGCGTGGTAATAAAGTCCAATTGTGGTAACTGCTGTGTCTGTACACACTGTGACTCATTTTTCTTTACATGTATTTCACTTTTTTGAACTGAAGGTTTGGGGATTTTTTTCCTCACCTATAATAATTAAAGAGCTCATTTTTGTAAAGCAGATCTGAGTTATTACAAGGAAAGAAAACGGTAGCAGATGTTTGGTAGAATATTGAAATTTTTGGCACCTTGAATATTCGCTACTTGATTTACAATGTGTTTATCATTACTGGTTATTTCTCTTCCTCTTCAATTTAGGAACACCACCTCATTGCTCCTAAATATTTTATAAGCCCTAAATAAATCAAGAATTATTGAAGTGTTATAAAATGAAATATGACACTACATCACCTGTCTGGGGTTTTCACTCTTGTGGTCAAAATGATTTTGTCAAGCTGCCAAAGGAAATAAAGTGAGTTTTAATTAACCCAGCGGTCTGTGTGAAGATGCAAGTGTATAACATCTCTGATCAACAATTGGTGTTAATTGAGTTGTTTGTTTGGTTGGTTGAGTTAAAGGTAAAAAAACCTTTCACAATAAAAAAATGGCCCAGTTAGGTTTAGAATCCACCATTACTTAATGAAAATTATATGTTAGAAGGTGCATTTTACTCTGCAGAAAGCTCTTTTCAATTTTTTGGTCACTGCAGTGTTTAATCCCAGAGCACATTTGCATATTTTCACATCCATGAAAATTGGATGAGGCTAAGGTGTGCAGTAATAGCCTTAGCTGTTCTAAGGCATGACTAGATTCTCGCTTGATAAAAATATACAAATATGCAATTTTGATGAGCAGAGAACAAACATTTCCTTAATCCCTGAAGGTGGATTTGAAACAAATTACCACACCCAAAAAAAAAAAAAACCAAACCCGACAGACATCCAGCCTTTCACTGAGATGCCATTAAAATCGCCTCCAAAGGACTTTTTTTGTGTGTACATATGTCAAAAACAGATTAGATCTATATACATTTGTTTAATAGGACTGACCAGAGGAGGCATTTGTTATGCATGATCCACTAAATGTGACCTTACTGACCTTTGTGGAAAATTTTATAAACTATTTTATGGATTTTTTTTTTGTTTTTGTTTTCCTAACATCTTCCATCACCTGTCAGCAGATCCGTGTCTTCAGACTGCAAACGCTTGTTTGGGGGGGTTAAGATATGCACGGATCTTGTGCTCCATCTCAGACATGCTCTTCCACAATCCCGTTGCTTCAATCTGCTCCAAATGCTCTGTTGTTGGTAATCTTTTGGATTAGCATGAATCGGTAATCTGAATGATTGAGACTGCAGAATAAAGAAAATAAACCATTAATGTGATGTCCAGCAATGACCTACACTCCACCGGTCACCGGAAGACATAAATTCCTGCTCTAAGGTGGATTTCACATTCTACCTTCCAACAAGCAACAGGGTTCTCCAAACCTTGTTGACATTTCAGGAGGAACACGATGTCAGCCTGTGTTCCCAAACAAGGCCTTCTTCTGCTAACACCGCAGGATTCTTCATACCTCTGAATAAAGTGACTATTTTCAGCTCATATAAGTTAATCAATCATGAAATGGAATAAACAAATGTTATATGAAACGAGCAATAATGTTTTGATTAATCTGTGCTTAAATTACTGTGGTTGAAAAGAAGCATTTTGATATTATGATCAGTAATGTTGGTTTAACAAGTGAATCACTATTTTCTGACTGCTCACGCTCAGACGTCTGACGATGACAAGGTTAAGCTAATATCCTGACACATTCCTTTCTGTTCCATAAATCAGAACATCCTGTAACTGAAAGAGGCGTGACGTTCTGAGGTTGGCTTGTGAACACCCCTTAACATGGCACGTCCCAATTGGCCAAAAAATCATAATATGCGATTATTAAAACAGAATCACTTACGGTGATTCAGCAATTCAACTTCAACTTCCAGCTTCCAGCATCCTGTGAGATTCAGTATGGAGTTCTAGAGAAAGCTACGGACAGGCCATCCGGAGCGAAGACTCTTTAACCCAGAGCATTTTTGACAAGCTGTCAAAAACCCTGCTAAAAGCTGCCTGCAGCGGACACAGCAAAACGGTTCCTTCAGCTATTCAGAAACAGCTGTTCTAGACGCAAACAATTTCATCTATCCTTTGTGACTCTGAGACATCTCTGGACTGGAGAGTCGGTGCTGCGGTTAATCTACCAAACCTCGGTGCCCAGAGGCAGGGGCGTCGGACTGGGGGGGGAAAGGGTACCGTTTACCCAGGGCCCACTGCAGGGAGGGGCCCTGAGACAGCTTTGAATAAACATGTTTTATTGTTGTTGTTTTTTCCCCCAACTTACTTAATGTCTTAATAAACTTCCCTTTACCTGGATAAAGAGGTTAAGAAACAGTATTTCGCCTTGAAAATAATAACTGAATAATCTCTGAGGCATCTATCACCCCTTAAAATGTGCAAAGTGGTTTAGTCCACACCAGCGGCCAGGGGCTGCACGGCCGCATGTACAGCTAATGAGACATCGCAGATGCCGACAGCCAGAGCTGGAGGCAGGAGAGTCAGTCATGTCTTTTCTCAAGAAAGGGAAGTCTGGCTTCCAGAAAAGAAAAGAAAAGAAGGAGAAGGAGAAAAAGTTAATTGAACAGAAGCAAGTATTGACTAGGTTTTTCAAGAAGGAAGGTGAGCAGCAGCAGCAGAACACAGTTTTAGCTGATATTAGCTAGCTCTCAGAAGCTGCATTCATGTTAGGAGTTCAGTGTTAAACGCCTTTAGTTTCACCATCAAGATCAAATATAAATTAATTAGTGTTATCAGTGAAAACACTAATATATATATATATATATATATATATATATATATATATATATATATATATATATATATATATCAGAATTATTATCGCGGGCGGCCGCCGCCAATTAATTCGCGGACCTCGCAGTAAAAACAGGTTCACCCTGTGCGGATATTTCAGCTCCTTCCCAGTCATGGACCAGGACAAACTTGGTATCGATGGATTCGTGGTAATTTCAGGAATGAGAAGCTGCCACTGTTTTTCGTATAGCATGATGACACTGGTGTTAGAGGATTGTTATTGACTTGGTTAGATATTTTAAGCCTATTTTAAATTTCTTTATATTTGATCTTGAAAACGGACAATCTTATAATTTGGCTGATAATGCAGGGATTATAAAATTTAGAGTACATTACATTCACAGAGAGAACCTGGTTTATTTCATGTCATATGTATTTAATATATCAATACATATCAGCAAAGCTTAACATCATGAACCATGACAGACATGACTGAAGAGCAGATGAAGATATCATGCCAGGCACTGATGAGAAAATATTACAAGGATCTCAAAGCTGAATTTGAGAATGAGATGCTACTTCTGAGAACAATATATGGTGCCACATTTCCACACATTCGGTCTCCTCTTGAGCTGCTTAATGCCATACAGGATGCAATTACAGAGCATTTTTGGAGAAGTTTGTATTGGACTGAGGATATTTTGCACACTACCTGTGACTGTTGCTGGGGGTGAACGGGCTTTTAGCAAACTGAAACTGGTGAAAAATTATTTGAGATCAACAATGTCCCAGGATAGACTGAACAGCCTAGCTCTTCTTTCTATTGAAAGCCAATTAGCCAAAGGATTGGACTTTAAAGAGCTCATAAGTGATTTTGCTAACATGAAGACCCGTCAGTGGGCATTTACTGGAAAATAAATTCCAGGATTTTTGTTTGAACACATTGTTGGCAAATAAAAATAATTATATGTGAAGTCTGGGCATTTCACTTTTATTATGCTGGCATTTGTATTTGCTCAATATAGAGGTTAAACTAAGATCATATTTATTATCTTGTCTTATAGCATAACAAAACCTGTGTAAGAGAGATATTAAGTAATTGAGCATGGGGGCCCACCTAGAAGACTTGTACCTAGGGCCCAGAATTTGGTGCTACGCCCCTGCCCAGAGGTCACCTGACCTCCCTGACCTTCAGATCCATGAAGATGGTCTCCAAAGAAAGGGTGAGGTAGACACACAGATTACGTCTGATGCCTTTTTGACAAGAACCAACTTCATAGCTTAATGCAAACCAAATTCTCCTTTTTACACCCAGAACTTTGTTCTTCTAGATACGAAGGTTCTGATAAACATTCACACATAGTCACCATACATCACATCCCATCCTCTTGGTTTCATCCATCACAGTAGCCTTGGTTAACTTGTCATGTTTTTGTTTGTTTAGAAAATAAATGTCTTATCTGTTATAAACCTGACTCTGTCTGAACTGAGATGAAATGTGTTTGATCACTGAAAAAGAAAAGGAATCCTAGAATATTCTGATTAAACATCCAAAGACCAAGCAGGTTGATATTCTATATTTATGTAGAGTATCACTAGGGATGGGTACCTTTGACATTTTAATCGATCTGGTACTAATTCCCGGTACCTAGGAATCAATACCAGTACTTAACGGTACCAATTTTTGATACTTTTGAGTGTTTATTATTTTAATTATCTTTTATAATTAATTATATATTTTTCTCAATATATAACAATATTTGATAAATATCACAATAAATAACATTCAATAGCATTTTTTTCTCTGGCGCTCACAGGGAGCAAACGCTTCTGCCTTTTCCTCCCTTATCTGTGTTTTCCCAAGGCTCTTTTTGTCCCGTCTGCCTACAGAGCGCTTCTCTGCATTTCCTCTGCAATCACCTTTTTATTTTTCAATATGGACTTAATTAATTGGTCATTCAACGCGATTGATAAGATTTTTTCTACAATGAGGACGGAGGAGGGGGCTCACGCTTGTCCTCAGGGGACACATGCAGCGGGATATATGTTTGATTCCTGGAAAGAGTGGAATATCATCTGTCTCTCTCAGCTGTCCATTGAGGACGTCGAAGATATGTGGATATTTGGCCTGATGATCGTTGGATTTCTTCTGATTGGAGTGGGAGGATATCTGGCTTTCCGTAAAATTGGGATGACGGGAGCGATTGGAGGGCGACCCGCATCCATGGACAGCACCGTCCGGGTGGATACCTCACAGACTGGGACGTTGCTCGAGGTGAATCGCAAGCTGGACAATGTCTTGGCTGCGTTACCGGTGTTAGCGCGCAGGATTGATAACATCTCGGAAAGGGTCACCGGCCGGTGTGGAGATGTTTAATCACTGAATTGGCTTCACTGGAGGACTTGAATGATCAATACAGACTTAAGGCAGAGAGGAAAAATTATCTCTGTCTGACCCAAAACAAAGTTCTGTTATCGAATCTGACGCCATAAGCAGCCTTGGAGTTGCATGCAAAACCCCCACGCTGGAAGGAATGCAGACAAATGCTGTGAATCTCCATCCACACCCACACCCCCCCCCCCCCCCCCCGCCTTCAGATTGTGCTCTCTACCGAGGTCATGAAGCTGAAGGACTCACTGCTCTCTGTGCTTCCCCTGACCTCCCTTCCACCTGCGGAGCCAGCTGGTGAGCGCCACACAGGCCGCCCCCGCTGATGAAACCAGGATCCCAGCCCCACCCCCCTACCTACCGGGTCTCATGTTGTGAACTGTGACGTTTGTTGCTTACATGTCGGGTGTTTTTTTTGCATTGGAGCGCTACACCCTGCTGGTGTAACTCTGTTAATGCCCTTTTTCTCCCTCCCTGAACTTTCCTCATGTATTCCCTTACTCATCTACAAAGGAGCGCCGTTATGGCTGCTCTCATGGTCTGCCTGTATCTGTCTTGTCTATATGTGTGTGTGTGTGTAACCTTGGTCAGGTTGTACTGTGGAGTCAAGTTCCTACGCTCTGAAAGGAGCGCTGGCAATAAAAATTCTTCTGATTCTGATTCTGATTCTGATTCAACTGTTTGTATTTCAACATCGTCCTTGTAGTTTTATAAGCTGATAATTAAACTGAAGCAAACATATTTACTGTGAACTAAATTTACTGTGTATCTTCATTCCTTTTGCTGTCTTTTTTCATTTGATTTTTCCTACTGGGAAGTTAGAATTTCCGAGGAGAAAGCGAACGCACCATTAGCTGATAACAACGGTGGCAATGGAAGCTAACATATCAAGCTAACCAGTGTTGGGAACGTTACTTTAAAAAAGTAATTAGTTATAGTTACTGATTACTTTGTCAAAAAAGTAACTCAGTTTCTAACTGAGTTACAAGATCATAAAAGTAACTAATTACCAACAAAAATAACTACTTAGTTATTTTTTTCATTAAAGAATGCAAGAATTACTACAATAGTAAAATATAAATGACTAATGACTGAACATAATAAAATGTATGTCCAAATGTTTTTATAAACCTGAATAATTTCAATAAATAAGCACTTAACAGGAGGAACTACTAATAGGAACATTACACTAATCTAGACTATTAAAAGGTCACTGTGTGATATTTAACAAGACCCCAATCAGCTAAAATTTAAAATTGCAAATAGAAACACCTGTAAAGGTTCCCGAGCCTTTAAATGGTCTCTCAGACTAGTTAAATTACAGAAATGAATGTAATTTTGCACAGTATTCTAATTTTTCCAGCTTCACATAATTGGGTGTTTTTAGCAGCATTTCTGTTGCTGGTAATCTAGTAACGGTTAAATAAATAAATAAATATCCTTTAAAATGACACTAGAAGAGGCACAAATCTGATGGAGGACTTAAATGTACTAAAGTGGGTCAGACCCAACCACAGAAGAGCTGAAGCTGGGTGGTGAACACACACATAGTTCTAATAACACCTGAGCTCCATGACGTCTGAGACTGATGCATCAGTGTTACAGCGGGACTAAAGACATGATCAGAAACAGGTTACAGCTGGGTGATCCAGGAAGGCAGAAGATCAGGACGTCTGAGCGGTGAACAGGTGAGCGGACCTTCGGGACGTCCCGCTGTCACGCTAAGAAGGGCACGGCTGCAGACCCGCAGATTCGCTGCTGCAGATTCCCACCTGCAGCAGCAAATCTATGGGGGGTCTGCAGCCGTAGACTATTCATCACGTCTTCCTCGTTCTTCATGGGCCGTGATGTGCTTTGATGAAAACATCTACCTCTTTAGCTCCTGATCAGCTGATGAAGTCAACACACCGCGCTGCTTAACGCACACATTTTCTTATCAGTAACAGAAACGACGTTTTGATAAAATAAGACGTAATTAATTAGTTTGCTCGTTACTGAAAGACATATTTTTTATTAACGCGGTTATTTTAAACGGAGTTATTCCCGTCATTGCTTTGTTGTGTCTACAGCATGCAGTGACTGAGACCGTGAGGGTCTCCGCCCACCCGGCCAATCATCATCGTGTTTAAGTGCGTTACCGACACCTCTCTCTCCCTGGCTGCAGCTGAAGTGTGGCGGTCAGAAAGCCTCACGGTAACGGCGTTGCAATGGCGGGAAAAGTAATTAATTAGATTATTCCGTTACCTATAAAAGAACGCCGTTAGAAACGTCGTTATACTTAAACGGCGTTACTCCCAACACTGAAGCTAACGTTATCTTTAACAGTTTATTTAACTGCTGGAGCAGATGAAAACGATGATGCCTCACACTTAGATCGTTGTCGCTGGTTTCATCTTCACCCAATCACCCGTCACATTTAGTAAAGTGAAGCCAAACTTTAGAGCGAGTTCATGTTCTTCTAGTCGGAAATTCGGAGTTCCGAGGAGAAAGCAAACGCACCATTAGCGAAACGGAAGCTAACATATCAAGGTAACATTATCTTAAACATTTTATTTACCTACCGGAGCAGATTAAGATGAGGATGTCACACTTAGATCGTTGTCTGTCTCTGGTTTCATCATCACCCAGTTACCCATCACATTTAGTGAAGTGGACCCAAGCGTTAGTGTGCGTTCTTTCTACCATGCTGCTCTGTTTACAACTCGCTTGCAGGGACCGACGACATAACGTTCTTGCGCATGCGCAGCTGTCTAGGCAAGTTCTCGCTATGAAGGACGGGTACCGAAACGAGGCACCGTTTGAAACGACGTGAATCGTGCTTGGTCGGTACTATGGAATTCGGTCGGTACCTTAAAAAGTACTGAATTCGGTACCCATCCCTAAGTATCACAGCTTATTGGTCATAAGCAAAGGTAATATATTAAGCTTAAAAGCACAACATTTACCCTCCTACATTATTTTCAGGTGGGGGAGTCAGTCACAGAGTACACAGTTGCAAACATACATCCTCATCCTTATTAAAATGTTGAGAGGAGACTCGGGGCAGACTCGCTGATAATATGATTCAAGCCTGAGCCAAGCTCCTCTCTGTGTGGTAACCTCTGACCTCCAGCCCTACTGACCCCCCTCTCCTGCACTCAGTTCTGTGGAAAGGAGCAAGCTGACTGGGTTTATCAGAACCGAGACTGCATGCCTGACTTCTCAGAAACCAGAGCATGAAATGTAAAAAGAACTGCAAGAGAAACAGGAAGGAAGAGGAGGGGGGCTTCCTGTTTGCTGGGCGAAGAAGCGTTAAACCACAGAGATCACACTTGGAGAAAAAGGGCCTGCAAGGTGGAGGGGGAGTTTTTGTGTTGCAAAAATAAAATATGAGTCTTCCTGTTAAGAAGTTGATCCTGGATTAGAGACAGTAATAATAATAATAATAATAATAATAATAATAATAATAATAATAATAATAATAATAATTACAACAAAAAGAAACAGGCCGGAAGAATGAGAAAAAATAAATATTATGATGCATGAAGGTGGGGGGGTGGAATAAAAAGTGTTGCTGGTTCTGATCGAGGTGGTGGTTGTTGTGGCTGCTGGGGCTGAAGGTGTGTGTGTAAACACAGAGAGAGCTTGTTCTCCTAGGATCTGCTAGAATCTCGGGTTTTTTGGAAAGAACTTTTCCTATTTAGCCTAAGCTGTTCTTCCCTGTGTTGGATTACCTTTTTTTTTCCTTTTTGTGTCTGGAATAAACTTTTCCCTCCTTTGGGAAGGAATTTGAATGAATTCGTGGGGGCCTCCTTTCCTTCTCTGGCACAGCAAAAGGTGAGTTTGCTGGCTGCTTCATTCCATCCCAGGTTGTGACATCAGCGTTCGCCTGATCAGAGGGGAAGCTGACGAGGGTCTGTTCTGAGCGTGATGAGCTCATGTAGTGTGTTCTGATGCAGCAAGAGTCTTCCTACAACAAAATGAAGGTGATTTTACCAGAATCAAAAGCCTAGGTTGCACAAGGTCAAATATCTCTCCACAGAATAAAGGTGTCCGTTATGTTGCACACACTGAAAAAGTCCATGACAGCCTTTTCCACTGACAGGGCATGGGTGACCACCAAATGCAGCTGATGGTTCTAACAGTGGGCATCTCTGTCCACTTTTTCCTGCAGCCGCTTCTGTACCCCCCCATGTCTACCTGACATGAGGGAGGCTCTGTCATACACCTGACTGATGATTTTGTCAGGACTCAGGCTAGCGGTGCTCACGTCTCCTATGATATTGTCAGTCAAAGTAGCTAGTTAGGAGGCACTCGGTTAACATTGCTCATTAAAAAAGCAGAGAACAATGGATATGCTTTCCTCTCCCCGTTGGATCTCTCGGTTCCATCTGCTTTTAATGTGTAGAATGATTCACCAACATTTCCCACAATCTGCTCTCGTATTAAAGCACTCATTACACCTATTAAGTCGGTTAGAAAGTCATGACTTGTGTATATGGCGATGTGAGGAATAGTTTTTGGTTATCGTTGCTAATTCTGCATCTTTCCTTAAAGAAAGCTCAAATAGAGACAAAAAAAAGGCCACATCTATCACTGATCATTTTAATAAATGCATCATCTCCTCTAAAGGGCAGCTGGATCACAGCAAGGAACTCCACAACATCCATAATTGCAGACAAACAATATCTGTTGCGCTGTAGTTGTTCAGTGTTAATTCATGTTGATATTTCCTTACTCATGTGAACTTGTTTTTTCTTGTCCCTCCACGTGGCTTCTCAAGTCAAGTGTTCTTTGGATACAGCATGTTTGTTCAGTCCCTTTCCACATTCTATTGCATGTTTCCAGTCACGAAAACCACTTATACACTGCACTCAGATGAGCTGACTTGAACTACGCTGTACAGAGCTGCTCTAGGCGTGTACTAAAAATTAAGAATGTTACATACATGGTTTCTCTTTGTCCTGGGAGTAGGAGCTGTGGATCCATCTGGAGATGGCGCCGATTCTCTCCAATCTCTGGTGCTGAATTCACTGAGGTGGTCAAAAAGCTCCTACATGGCAACGCCCCAGGGGGTGGTTGAGATCTGCCTGGAGTTCCTTAAGCCTCTGGATGTTGTGAGGCTGTGTTGGTTGATGCAGCTCTGCATTATCGCGTGGACGGCGATACTTCGGCAGTATGGGGTACCAGGCCCTTTGGAAGTGAAGTTAATTTCCTGTGAGAGTTGAACTCTGACACAGCTGCTCTTGAGAAGAAGGATAGTTTTAGCAGGATATACTTAGAAGAAGATGTCATCCTATAAAGAGATCTGCTGACAGCTTAGAGTCACAGCAGAGCTTCAGAGCACTTAAAGACCATATCACCCTCTGCTTACACATTTCTTGCCCAAGGGGAAATTTTAATGTCGAAACAGAGCTCCTGAACTGTGTTAGAAGCACTATACAAATGTACCAGGCAGAACTGCTTTCTGTTATTTTCAAATTAAAATGCAATATTTGTCAGAGCAATGGAGCCCCAAAGCAATATTTCATTATCTGGCAAGGCTAAAAGGGAAAGAGGGAACTTTAAAAATTGTAAAACATGAATAAAACAGCAATAAAGCCAAAAAGTGTGGCAAATAACGCTCAGTTTCACCATGAAAACATATTCAGCTGTCAGTGTTTTTCTGCTTTGATTTTAGACAATGTAAACAACACATTTTTCATAGAAAATGTACCTGTAACATTTTAAGTAAAAAGAAAAAAGGCACACTGGTTTAGAATGAATCTATTTTAACCCAAACCCTCAAGTGAAGTAAACCAAATGTTTGTAGGATTACTTCAGTGCAAAAAACACATGTTTTTTTCTGTTACTTACTGAACCCCGTTCAGCATGTCCAGTCTTTTTGTCCTTTGCAAACACACTTGACCCACCTTGCCTCCTGGTAGTTGTCAGAGGGACTGGTGGTGCCTGTGCCTGGCATACTCTCTGTCAGTGCTCCATAGGCCAGCTATGGCTACAACGTAGCTCAGTGAAACCTTAGGCCTCCTCACCTATAGTGCAGCTCTGAACCTAATTCCTAAACAGTTTCAGTCTAGGTCACACCCTCTTGCATATAATCAATATATCGATTCCCACCCAATAGAGGCTAATGACCCCAATGACTCATCAGCAGGTAGGAGGGAGGGTATCCATAAGTTGGTTCTGCTTGTTAAGCAACACTAGACAGCTACAGTTTATAAACTTGACCCTCCCATATTCCACCAATTCAGAATTGACAAAGCTCCTCAGATGAAAAGTTAAACGTCTTCAAGAAACCAAAGGAGTCCAATTACTTTTACTCAAACCTCTTTGGAGTAATATGACCTGGATGACTGAGAACCTTCACCAGCATACTAAAATGTAGCTCATCACTACCAGAGTGTAAATGTGTGTGTGTGTGTGTGTGTGTGTGTGTGTGTGTGTGTGTGAGAGAGAGAGAGAGAGAGAGAGAGAGAGAGAGAGAGAGAGAGAGAGAGAGAGTGGATAAACTACGTTTTATGCTGTAAAGCACCTTGGGGGGTTGTAGAACCTTAGAAAGGCGATATACAGGCTATGTATCATTTGGGAACTTTTGCTATCTTTACTGAAGTAATGCCAATAAACATGATTTACTTACTAAAATTTGGAAAACTCGTGGTACAGAAAAGCACATAATGTTTTACATTGTTCATGTACATTTGGTGTGTCAGGGAGTGGTCAAGTGTCCATAGGTTTGGCTTCAAAAGGATGATCCACCAACCTGTCCTCCATTCTGATGTTGTTCCTTTACCCTCATGTCCAGCGTTGTGTCATGCTCTGTGTCTTTTTGGTCCCCAGCCCCCTCCAGTTCTCCCTCCAGGTTTCCCTCATATGTCCCCTATCTCCTGTGCCCTTTTTTGTCCCCAGCTCACTCCAAGTTTCCCTCATGTTTCCTCAAGTCTTCTGTGCCCCTTGTGTCTCCAGCTCCCTCCCATTTTCCCTCATGTTTCTCCTAGTCACTCCTCTGTCGTTTTCTATAGGTTTAGCTTTTCCTTTTATTAGTCTCCCTCTCTCCTCAGGTCATTAGTTATTTATCTTTGGTTCTCCTGTGCCCTTAGTCTTTTAGGTTTATTTATTTAGCGTCTCACAGGTTATGGTTTATCCACTCCTCTGCTTGGGTTTCCCTTCCCATTTAATTTTTTGATTTCACCAGTCTCTCCTCAGTTCTCTCTCTACACGCACCTGCTCCTTGTCTCCTAATCTGTGTATATAATCCTGGCTGCGTCTCAATGTTTTGTCAGAGGTGGGTTGAGTGGTGGTGGGGAAGTATTTGGCTTCGTCTCTGCTGGTTGCAGAGTTGTTCTGGGTTTGGGAGGAAGATGGAATTTAGATAAGGCTAATTGGGAAAGATTTAAGATCTTGAGTGATAGATGTATGAGTCAAGTAGAAGAAATAGAAGATGTAGATGTTCTTAATGAGAGGATAAGTGAAGCTATTATTCAAAGATTCCCAATCCTGGTCCTGGAGGGCCAGTGTCCTGCATATTTTATTTTGAACTCTGTTTCAACACACCTGATTTCAATCAGCAGCTAATTAACAGGCTTCTGCAGAGCCTGATGAGCTGCTGCACAGGTGTTTCAGCCACTGAATCAAGTTTGTTGGAGCAGAAAAATCACAAAACCTGCTGGATACTGGCCCTCCAGGGTCAGGATTGGGGACCCCTGCTATTATTGATGCAGCTAAGTCATCTATTCTGGAAACAAAACAAGAAAGTAAGAGGCGAAAGATGGTCCCACGGTGGACGGAAGTATGCTCGCAAGCGATAAAGAGTATAAATAAAGTAAAAAAAAAGTGTAAGAATAGTTTGATGTATTTATTGAATATACACGAGAACAAGCTAAAGTTAAGAAAATAATTAGGAAATCGAAAAAAGAGTATGGGAAAAGTATTGTGGTACCATAGGAAGACGAACTTCAATAAATGATGTTTGGCGAGTTGTTAAAAAAATGAATGGGGTACAAAAGTCTTGGAATTGTCCGGTTTTAAAGAATGGTCAGAATTTTACTGTGAAAGATGAAGATAAGGTGGAATTGATGGCTAGTGAATTAGTCAAGGTTCATAGTGACTTCAATTTAAAAAATGATGAAAAATTGGAAAGAGATAAAACAAGAAAGTGTTATCAACATCTCTTGGATATTGTGAAGGATAGTGGTAATAGCATTAGTGCTTATTTTTCACTCGATGAGTAAAAAAAATGCTGTAAATAAGACAAAAGTAGCAACTCCAGGAAAAGATGGGATCAGTTATGCAATGTTGAAGCATCTTGATGATTGTTCCTTAAATACCTTGTTAATGTCATGTTCTGTGTCCCTCTGGTCCCCAGCCCCCTCCTGTTCTCCTCCAGGTTCTCCTCTTACGTCCCTTTATTATCCCCAGCTCCCTCTGGGCTTCCCTCTGGTTTCCCCTAGTCACTCCCTGGTAATCCCCACTTGATTTTGTATTAGTCCTCCTCATCCCTCTAGTTATTAGTTGTTTATTTTTTGCCCTTAGTCTTTAGGTTAAGTTATTCCGTGTTTTATAGGTTAATGTTTATCTTTCCTCCTGCTTAGTTTATTCCCCATTTAGTTTATTGATTGCACCTGCCTTCCCTCCAGATCTCACTCACACCTGTCACCTGTTCCCCTGATCACCTCCCTCTGTGTTTAAAAGCCTTGTCTTTTCCCTCAGTGTTTGTCGGTCCATTGTTTTTGTCAACGTTGTTTTGTCCCTCCTCTCGTGACTCTCTAGTTTCTTGCTCCTTAAAGAGCTTTTGGTTTTGTTTATTCTGAGTTTTGGTTTTAGGCTTAAGTGTCCTGCGCCTTTCTAGTTTTTTGAGTTGCATCCTAAATAAAAGGATTTTACTTTGACCTCCTCTCCTGCTTCAAGTCATTCAGTGGTTCGGCATCTTGGGTCCATACCTCCTGCTCGTCAACGTGACAAATGTTATATAATAAAGTTTGGGAACAGGGGAATATTCTGAATCAATGGAAATGATCCATTATTATTCCCATTAGAAAACCAGGGAAACATCCTACATCCTGATAGTGGATAGGTTAAATTTTTATGTAGAAACAGAAAAAATAATAATTATCCCCATTTCAAAGTGGGTTTAGAAAGGGACAGTCAACCACGGATCCCATAATTAACCATTTAAATGCCAAAGTCGCAGAATTGCAACAAGCAGCAATGTTGGATTTCATAAGCCACAGCAGCAGAAATGAGCCCTCATGCAGTTAATATGTTACACAGCAGGGTGGCAGACACCGGTAACTTCAATCCAAGCAGCATTTGTGGGTGTGTTACTATTCAAATTTATGGAGTATTTAGTGCTTGAACAACGCCCACCAGTCGCTTGTCAGAGCAGTCAGATCGAGTGAGAGCGAGCGAGTGGTGGAGGAAAAAAAAACAATGCCGAGAGGAATGTTCAGTGCTGACGAAGCTCTTCGTGTAGTACTGGCAGATTCAGATTCGGAGGAAGAATAATAAGAAGCGTGGCTTCAGCGCCCAGCAACAGGGAGCCTACACAAGCAGCCCATACAGCCCTTACCTTTATGGAGCAGATTAAATGGCGGTGTTCGAAAAATACTTGCGGCTGGAAAACTCGTAGCGCAGATCCAATGTTTTTATCATTTTCTTAAATCCCGCTCCTACTGTTCGCACGGGACACAAATCTTTAACCAAGTGGTATGTCACTGCATCTGTCACACTGTTCCATCGTCTGCTGTCTCTGTCATAAGGAGTGAGTTTTGTGAGTGTTTCTGTTAGTGTTTGCTGCCTGGAAGAAGCACTAGCTGCTGCAGCCGCAGACTTTTTAGCTTTAGCTGCCAGCTGGCTCTCGTTGTATTGTTTGGGATGCCTTCTTTTCAAGTGATTAAACAAGTTTGTGGTGTAGCCATCACTTGCCTTGACGCTCTCCTTGCAAACTTTGCAAATGACGTTTTGCTGCTCTTTGTCATCTGGTGAAAAACCAAACCAGTTCCATATAATGGATAGGGATGGGTACCTTTGACATTTGAATAGATCCGGTACTAATTCCCGGTACCTACGAATCGATACCGGTACTTAACGGTACCAATTTGATACTTTTGAGTGTTTCATATTTTAATTCTCTTTTATAATTAAATATATATTTTTCTCATTATATAACAATATTTGATAAATATCACGATAAATAACATTCAACTCTTTGTATTTTAACATTGTCCTTGTAGTTTTATAAGCTGATAATTAAACTGAAGCAAACATCTTTACTGTGAACTAAATGTACTGTGTATCTTCATTCCTTTGGCCGTCTTTGTTCATTTAATTTTTCCTACTGGGAAGTTAGAATTTCCGAGGAGAAAGCGAACACACCATTAGCTGATAACGGTGGCAATGGAAGCTAACATATCAAGCTAACGTTATCTTTAACAGTTTATTTAACTGCTGGAGCAGATTAAAACGATGATGCCTCACACTTAGATCGTTGTCACTGGTTTCATCTTCACCCAATCACCCGTCACATTTAGTAAAGTGAAGCCAAACTTTAGAGCGCGTTCATGTTCATCTAGTCAGAAATTCGGAGTTCCGAGGAGAAAGCGAACGCACCATTAGCGAAACGGAAGCTAACATATCAAGGTAACGTTATCTTAAACATTTTATTTACCTACCGGAGCAGATTAAGATGAGGATGTCTCACTTAGATCGTTGTCTGTCGCTGGTTTCATCGTCACCCAGTTACCCATCACATTTAGTGAAGTGGACCCAAGCGTTAGCGTGCGTTCTTCTTTCTACCGTGCTGCTCTGTTCAACTCGCTCGCAGGGACCGACGACATAACGCTCTTGCGCATGCGCAGCTTTCTTGGCAAGTTCTCGTTATGAAGGACGGGTACCGAAACGAGGCACCGTTTGAAATGACGTGAATCTGTGCTCGGTCGGTACTATAGAAAAGGCGTTCCTCTTCGGAACGAAAACCTCGTTGTCGCTCTCAGCCACGGCCGAAGCCATGTTTGTTCACACACAGTTGAAAACAAGTGGGGCACTAATATATTACTATGACTCACTCTGATTGGTTAAGGGTCAAACAAAGGCGTGTCATTCGCCTGGGGTAAGTTCCCTTTTCATTGAGAGGCAGAAATTCAACAGCAGAGCTGTGAATCGTGATGAAAAGGTCTCTCAAAAATGACAGACCGTCAGATGTTTAGATCGTAAAACGGTCTAAAATTGTCATATCGCCCAGCCCTAGTATGTGTGCACTCTGAGTGCTTTGCTAGTCTTAGTCATCTATTCTCGTGTCCTGTTTTGTTATTTTATTTGTACTTTACATACTCAAATTTAAGGCCTTATTGACATAATTCTAACGAGCTTGCCAAGCCAATTACTACAATGCAACAATGTTTATCTCCTGTTTTAATATTTTTGTTGTTGATCTGTTTCAGGGTGAATTTCAAGAAGATGAAGATGGTCACATAAATATTGACATTTCTTTTTCTTTTCTTTTTTTTTCTTATTCAAGCCAAGGAAACCCATCGACTGACACAGGTAATTCATGCCATTATATATTTCAGTGATTTGTTATTTTTTAATAGTGAAATTAAAAGTATTTAACTGATAAATAACTTTAGCACTTTTCAGACAGCGTGAATAGCACAATACGCACAACAAACTTTCAATTGGCATTTTCCACTTGTGATTTGATTACTCAAAACACTATAATGACGTCGAAACAAGGTGTTAAAACTGCATAAGACAATATGATTATTATTCAATTAGACTTTTTTGAAGAAATTGTTTATTTTGACCACTGCATCTCATATGAATAATTAATTGAAGGGTTTCTTTAGAAAAGTGCATCTCAGTGACTATGCTGACTGTGTTTTTATATAAATTCTATAATATAGTATTTTCCTTTTTGCATTTTCCTCCTACACTGAGAGCTGTTAACCACATCATCAGTGGAGTCCAACAATATCAGGCCGTTTTATTGGAGCACCTAAAACAACAAATGTGTGACATGATTGATAGACATTCTGGGAATCTGGATCAACTAAAGAGTGATGCAATGGGGGTTTTGGACCAGTTTGTTGATCCTTTCACTCAAATAGCTTCCACCCATTTGCAGGACAAGGCTATCAAATAACTATTTAAACCAGTTGAACCAGAGGTTATTGTTGCAAAACAAACAGTATGTTATGTGAAATGTGGAGAGTCCAGAGCTCTTACCATTAAAGACCATTGTTTTTATTATATACCGTTGGTGAAAAGTTTGGAACAGCTTCTATCACATCCAAGAATTCTTGCAATGATTGACGATGCAATGCAAGGATGGCTTTTTTCATGATTTCATTGATGGAGATATTTTTAATTCGCACCCACTGTTTATGAAAATCCCCACAGCATTGCAGTTGATTTTATGTACAGATGAAATTGAGCTGTGCAATTCTTTAGGATCCTGGACAAACAAAAACAAGTTGTTATTGATTTATTACACCTTTGGTAACATCAACCCTAAGTACAGATCAAGACTCCCTGCTATTCGCGTGCTTGCCATGGTAAAATCAAAAGATCTTTCCCACTGTGGTATTGATAAAATGTTTGAGAGGATTAACCATGAATTTATTGAGCTGTATGGTGGTGATGGTGTCCAAGTTGTCACCACAAGTGGTGAGAGGACAATTCATGGGGCACTCATGTCTGTGTGTGGAGACACACTAGCTCAACATGAAGTGGCTGGGTTTAAGGATTGAGTGGGGTTTGCCTACAGTAAATGCAGGCATCGTGAATGCCACTTTGAAGACATGCAGAAACAATTTGAAGACTTTTTTATTAAAAGGACCATGGCCAGTCATAACAAGCAATGTGATGTCATTGAAAAGGCAACTACTGACTTTGTAAAAGACAATTTAAAAGTAACATATGGTATAAACAGGAGAAGCAAATTAACAGAATTTCCACACTTTGACATAATCAATCAGACCCCACAAGACATCATACATGTTATTCTCGAAGGTGTTGCTCCATATGAAATCAAATGTGTTTTGAAGACTCTTGTGACCTCAGGGCAAGTTAACTTAGATTTATTTAACAGTGAAATTATTTGTTTTCCTTATTCTCCTGTAGATGTTAGAGATAAGCCTTGCCCCATATCTGTCACTACACTGTCATCAAATGACAATAGATTGAAACAATCAGCAGGGCAGATGCTGGTTTTGTTAAAGATCTTGCCATTTGTTATTGACAAAATTGGAGAAAATCCTTACACACAAATGCTTCTTTGAGATGTTAGCGATAATCAAAATTCTTTTTTTCACCTATTATTGCTGTCTCAACTCTCTCCAGGCTGAAACTTTTAATAGAGCAGCATTTAAAACATTTCAAAAAACTGATTCCAGATGAAAATATTATACCTAAGCAGCATTATTTATTGCATATTCCTTCTCAGATTAAGGCACGTGGTCCTACAATGAGACATATGTGCATGCGCTCTGAGTCAAAGCATTGTTTCTTCAAGCAGTGGGCTCTGAAAAGTAGTTTTAAGAATATTTGTAAATCCCTTGTGAAGCACAACCAACTTTATGAATGTAGTCAGAATGTGCACGACAAACATCCAATTTTCTCAAGTGAAGTTCTCATGGGTCCAGCCTCTGAGGTGAAAAATGTTCACTACGTAGAAGGAAAGATTAAAGACTTCATAGGGCAAGTTGAACAGGTAGTTTCTGTACCATGGATTATGCTACATGGAAATAAGCATACTTGTGGAGAATCTTTGGTTATTTCTGATGTCATGAATGACATGCCAGAGTTTGCACTAGTTAAAAACATTTATATTGTAAATGCCTCTGTGTATTGTTTTGAATGCCAACCTCTCTCAACAGTTGAGTGGAATAATCATTATTTAGCTTACGAGGTGGAAGTTCCCTGTCTAGCTCAGGCAAATATTTTTGTAGATGCTGGAAATCTTGTTGATTATACACCAAATTATTATGTAAACTTTAACAACACCAAGTACATTCCAGTAAAGCATGACCTCACAGACGTGCTCAAACATCATTCTTGTATCTTATAATGTTTATAAGCACAACATTTATTTATTTATTTATTTATTTTGCAAATGATTGTTTACTTCTGGTGTGATTTGGTGCTGGCCAAATCATACAACAGAGAAGGAAACTTAGTTTCAGCTTTTCCCTCTTTTTCAGTGACACTTTAAAATGTAAGAGCAGAATAAAGAAAATTTGATGTCCAAGTTTAAGTTATTTTCTTGAAACAAGATAAATCATCTTTTCCAAGTACCACAGTAGCCAAAAAACTTCATAAAATGTCAAAAAATCTGGTTTCATGTGAGATATGACTCAAAACAATATGTTTTTAAGACTTTTTTGCTTAACAAGATATCCTAGATGTATTGTCTAAAAATAAGTTCCTTTATCTCAAAGAAATTTAACTCTTTAGGTGATTGTGTCTTATTTTAAGTATGATTAGATATTTTTACTCGAAATTAGACAAATGCACTTGACAATATTTTGAGTTTTTGCAGTAGTATGAACATTCCCAACACTGGTTATGACCTGGCTCATTAGACTACAACATAAAATGGAGAGTTACATTTTTTTATTAAAAAGGCATTGAAAAGCATAGTGAAGCATTACAAATAACACACAAATAATCCAACACACTCAAAACAAGAGTCAGTTATTTTCCCTGTAATATTTGGAACCGTATATGGTTTGTGTCTCTGAATGCTCTTCCTGAATAAATCATGCCCTGAGTGGTTATAACTCAAGTAACTGTGGATTTTTAAAACCTGTTCAACCATTTTGAAGATAAGGTTTACTCTACAGGTACCATAATAGTCAAGCTCTTTGTGTTTTGTTACCAAGCAGTTTTAAATTGTTATAAAGCGACATAGAAAATCATAGTGCTGAGAAAGCCTAAATAGAGATGGTGGTATGTTGCATTTGAAACTACCTGATCATTTTTTTTTATTGCAAGCAACAGACTCCAGGGCAATATAACCAAAACTACATCAAAGCACAAAAGTCAGCGCTGGAGAGAAGCTGTAGACCCTCAATCCTTTTCAAGATTTACACAAAGCATTTTGTCAGTAAAGTTATCAGATTTATAGGCAGCCTAATAGTTCTGAAATATGCATCACTAAAAGATGATATAAGGTATGAAAAAAAGATTAAAATAATTTGAAGATTGTTTTCTTTCTCCACGATGCACATCTCTCATGTTTATGGCAACATCTCTCTGAGTGTGTGAATAAAGGTAATTACTAATGTATAAATGAGTGTAAAAAGCAGTGGAAGTGATCGATAAATGTGCCGGCTGGTCCACTGGTAAGAGCATGTGTGGTGTGATTTCTCGCTTTTCGTGTCTACATGTCACAGTTGTTTGGAGCAAGACAGCATGATAGTTCCAGGCACACTCACTCACACCGTTGTGTGTGTGTGTGTGTGTGTGTGTGTGTGTGTGTGTGTGTGTGTGTGTGTGTGTGTGTGTGTGTGTGTGTGTGAAGGAGAAACTGTGCAACATTTTGGGGCTCTGCGCTACACCGGTGCAGTCCTCCTGCTCTGTGAATTTCATTGTATTGTGTTTTGGTCCTTTTAGTGGATCAATTTTTCCCTCTTCCATGTCTAAAACAAATCTATGGGCTTTAGACACGGGGATGGTGACAGAAAGTTACATTTTTTGGTAAAAGCTAGTGGTTATCTACTGACGAGGTTGGATACCAGCTTGTCTTCCTCGAATCTTGCGACAAGGAGTTCTGAGGCCTTGCTCACACACATTGATGATGTTGCTTCCTCATTTGTTCATCCTCTTTTGCACCCAACCATAGGCGGAGATCCCGGGGGGGGGGGGGGAGGGGGGGAGTCCCCGAGTCCCCCCCAAAAAAGTTATTGTAAACACATAAATGCTATCAGTAAACCTGTATTGTCTTCTAAAACCACAACGTAAAAGTTATTCTGCGAATACAAAACAATGTGTTTTTAATTGTTGAGAAATTATAGTCCCCCCCCCCCCCCCCCCCCCCCAATTCCTCAAGTTGGTACGGTCGGTCCACACGCGCTGTTTCCAACGGGCGGGGCTGCCGGCTCTGCCCCGCTCACAGCTTCACAGCGGCCCGCAGGCTCACAGGAGGCAAGAATCAAAAAGCCAGCAGTTTCCAGCAGTAAGTCATTTATCACACGCTTGTTCTACCAACTTAAATATGTATGTCAAATGTGGTCATAAATGTCAAATATAGACACCGATTATCTTTAGATTTTGATCACCGGTTGGAGATCCCTTTATGACAGACCACCACCACCACAGTAAAAAAAAAAAAAGTTGTCACTTCTTGTTCTCTGGTCATTCCAGGATTATTCCGATATTATTATTCCATTCACGAAGGAGACCAAAAGTTCCTTTTTCCGGACACGTACGCTTTCACGGTCTGCCCCAGGAATCTGCGGAGCATTTATAGATCGATGAAAATGTCTGCGCTTCATTCTATTTAGCAAATGAATATGGTAGAATCAAAACTAACTGGTCCGATGTATGGAAAACCACAGCGTTTAACCGCTCTTATCTCGTCTTCCCCAGGCTCTACAGTTGTTTACAATATGTCAAAGTGCAGGTGCACCGTGCAGCTTAGGGATGAACTGGTTGAAGCAAATGTGTGGTGGAGGCACGTTGCTCAAAGCTCTCAGTGTAAAACATAGAGCCAAAGATCCCGTTGGCCACACAGACCCAAAAACACTATGAAAACTGAGAAAAGTGAGAGATCGTTAAATTGAAAGTTAAACTATAGGCATGTATATGTTTAGTGAATTTGTAAAGTAAATGTTTTAAATTTTTATTATTAAAATGAAACAAATATTTCAAGAATATAATTTTAGATTTTGTGTATCTTTTCGTTCAGTAGGACTTAGATAAAGTTATTAAATATTACAGAGTTATTCTCTAATAGCCTACACACATTTCTATGATTTATTAAAGAGATTTCTGTCAGGTTTGGTGGCAGAGCTGAAGCGTGGCTGAGAAGGTCTGTTGCCCAGACTTGGAGTGGTGGAGATAAACAGCGGGGTTTAGCTCCTTTAGGTTCGGTTTGAAGGTTTGAAGGCTGGTAAGCCTGAGAACTCGATTCAAAGTCAGGTGAGAACGATGAGAGACTAATGAATGAAACGCCGGCACTTCCTTATATAGTGTCGGCATGATGACGTCGGTGGCCACGTTGGTGGCGGGAATGATGGGAAATGGTGGCGAGAATGCTGGGAAATGGAGTCAGCTGGAGGAGTTCGTGACAGGACCCCCCCCCCCCCCCCCCCCCCCCCCCCGAGGGATGGCTCCCGAAGTCCCAGGACGCCGGGCCCAGAAGTCAGATAGCAGGGTAGGGTCGACAAACGAGCTTGTGGGCTCCTAAGAGCGCTCCTCCGGGCCGTACCCCTCCCAGTCCACCAGGTACTGCCAACCACGTCCCAGGCAGCGAGCGTCCAGAACCTTGCGGACCGTGTAGATGCGATCCTCCTCCACACAGCGGGACGGAGGAACCCGGGTCGTCGGAGGGTGGAGAGGAGAGGAGACCACCGGCTTCAGCTGGGAGACGTGAAAGACCGGGCGGATCCAGAGAGCAGCCGGGAGGCGCAGATGGTAAGTGACCGGGTTGATGACCCTGAGGACAGGGAACGGACCCAGGAAGCGAGGAGTGAGCTTCCTGGAGCCAGCCGGCATCCTCAGATTAGCGGAGGAGAGCCCACCTGGTCACCAGACCGGAAGACGGGGCCAGGCTGGTGGCGGCGGCGATGTTGATGGGCATACTCCGTGTTGGTCCGGGTGATGGCCGCACGTGCCCAGATCCAAGCGAGCCGACAGCGGCGGACCAGCGTCTGGGCAGCAGGGACCTCCACCTCTGGCACCTGATGATCGAACAGAGGGGGCTGGTACCCATAACAGGTCTCGAAGGGAGACATACTCGTGGCAGAGGAGGTCTGGAGGTTGTGGGACAGTTCCGCCCACAGGAGGAAGCGGGGCCAGGTGGTTGGCTGGGACGAAGCGAAGCACCGCAAGTAGCGTCCAAGCTGCGGGTTAGCTCTCTCCGTCTGACCGTTCGTCTGCGGATGGTACCCAGAGGACAGGCTGTTGGAAGCGCAGACCAGGCGACAGAACACTTTCCAGAAGCGTGAGATGAACTGGGGTCCCCGGTCGGAGACCACGTCCTGGGGGAAACCACGGAGCCGCACCACCTGTTCGAGGAGTAGTTTGGCCGTCCTCTTGGCAGTGGGGAGACCGGCCAGGGCCACCAAGTGCACGGCCTTGGAGAAACGGTCCGTGATGGTCAGTATGGTGTCCAAGTGGTCGACAACTGGCAGTCCCGTGACAAAATCCAGCCCGATGTGTGCCCACGGCCGCTTGGGCACAGGGAGAGGTTGTAAATCTCCAGCGCCGGGTCAGTTAGATGACTTGGTCCGTGCACACACTTCACATGCAGCAGTGAACTCGCGGACATCACTCCTCATGGACGGCCACCAGCGAGCCCGATGGAGGAACTGGAGGGTACGGGCTTGTCCTTGATGTCCCGCGAGCGGTGAACAATGCCCCCACGTGAGTGCCTCTTGTCGGCAGGAGGCTGGAACGTAGAGGCGGTTTGGTAGAGTCTCTGGAGGCGCCGGATCGCCTGGAAGTGCGGCCCGTATGGACTGCTCCAACGGCCATTGGAGGGAGGCCAGGAAGCGTTGAGTCGGCAGAATGGTCAGAGGCTCCAGGGGGCTTGACTCTGGTGCAAAACGCAGAGAGAGAGCATCTGCCTTGAGGTTCTTGGAGCCGGGCCGGTAGGCGATATGAAAGTTGTATGGCTCGAAAAAGAGAGCCCACCAAGCCTGACGAGGGTTGAGTTGGCGGGCAGTCTGTAGATGAATGAGAGTCTGGTGGTCGGTTCAGATCAGAAAGGGATCGGTGGTCCCCAAGAGTCACTGCCTTCATTCCTCCAGAGCCCATTTTATAGCCAGCAGTTCTCTGTCGCCGACCCCATAGTTCTGCTGTGTGGGGGAAAACTTCCGGGAGAAGTAGGCGCATGGGTGGAGCTTAGAGTCTGGACCCCGTTGCAAGAGGACGGCCCCTGCTCCCACATCAGAGGCGTCCACCTCCACAACGAAGGGTCGGGTCTTGTCCGGGTGGAGGAGGATGGGTTCTTTATTAAAATGTCCGACCAGATCATGGAAAGCCCGGACAGCCTCTGGAGTAAGGCGAAAAGGGCGAGGCTGATTGGTGGTTTTGGTGAGTGAGGTCAGAGGTGCTGCGAGGGAACTGAAGTTGCGTATAAACCTCCGATAAAAGTTCGAGAAACCCAGGAAGCTTTGCAACTGCTTCAGGGTCGTGGGTAGAGGCCACTGAGCTACTGCCTGAACCTTCTGAGGGTCCATCTTCAGGCCCCGGGAGGAGATGGTAAAACCCAGGAAGGAGGTGGACTCCTGGTGAAACGCACACTTTTCCAGTTTGCAGTACAGTCCATGATCCAGGAGGCGGGACAGAACAGCTCGAACATGCCGGATGTGCTCTTCGGCCGTGCGGGAGTAGATGAGGATGTCATCTAGATAAGCAAAGACCCAGCGGCCCAACATGTCTCTCAGCACATCTGTAATGAACTGCTGGAAGACGGCGGGGCTGTTGCAGAGGCCAAAAGGCATCACCAAATATTCATAGTGGCCGGTGGGCATGATAAACGCAGTCTTCCACTCCTCACCCTCCTTGATACGGATGAGGTTATAAGCGCTGCACAGGTCCAGTTTAGTGAATACAGCGGCTTGTGTGATGGCGTCCAGGGCGGTGCCAATGAGAGGGAGAGGGTGACGGTCCCGGATCGTTATTTTATTTAACCCTCGATAGTCAATACAGGGCCGGAGATCCCCCTCCTTCTTCTTTACAAAGAAAAACCCTGCGGCCCCGGTGGATGTTGAGGGACGGATGAATCCCTTCTGGAGGGCATCAGTTATATAAATGTCCATTGCCCGGGTTTCCGCCGGAGAGAGGGAGAACAGGCGACCCCGGGGTGGGGGGGGTGGGGGGGGGGGGGGGGGGGGGTTGACGGGCTGGAGCCTGATCTCCAGGTCATAGGGTCGATGAGGAGGTAGCCTGGTAGTGGGTTCTTTAGCGAAGACCTGAGCGAGGTCGTGGTATTGAGGAGGGACGAGCGTCAGGTCTACGTCTTTGGGAGGAGCTGCTCCAGTCCGAGGTGTAGGGGAGCCCCGGTGGTTCTGGCAACCCATGCCCTAGGCAAGGACCTTACTGGTGGACCAGGAGATGTGAGGCTCATGACGGCAGAACCAGGAGTGACCCAGGATGAGTGGTGTAGCCGGAGCCTGGATGACCAGGAAGTGGAGGTTCTCCAGGTGTTGGTCAATAGTCACGTGGAGACCGTTTCCCGGTCTTTTTGGGCACGTGCCACAGTGGTGACCCAAATCCCCACAGTAAGCGCATCGTTCCTCCTGATAGCGCCGTGCCCATTCCTCAGGGGGGAGATGTCCGAGCTGCATCGGCTCCTCCGTCGGTTGGTGAGCCGGACGACGGGGTGACGTTCTGGTGTGGATGGGAGCTGACGTGGTGCTCGGCCTGTTCAGGATGCAGCTGTCCAGCTGGAGAGCCAGATCCACTGCCAGGTCCAGGGAGGTGGGGGATTCGTGTCCGATCATGCCCTCTCGGATTCTAGGTGACAACCCCTCCAGGTAAACGGCCTTTAGGGCGTCGTCATCCCACCTCAACCGAGCGGCTGTCATCCGGAAGCAAGAGGTGTACTGAGCCGCCGTCTGGGAGCCTGTTACGGCTGTTGCTGTTTGCCTCAGAAATCTGACACTGCAGAGGACAATCAGTGCTGCCTCCACCTCCTACCTGCACAGCTGCACTCACTTGGGCTGATCACCTCCTGAGCAGCATAAAAGGGAGAGCTGCCAGGAGGAAGGGAGAGACTGGATCTGTGCCAGTTCTCTCATGTGCTCCATTTGTTTGTGTTTTCATGGCTTTTAAATGGGTTTTTAGTTCTTTAAGCTTAGTGAAGCTTAAGAGCTTTTAGAGGTTTTTAACAGACGAGGGACCAGAGTGCTGGTTACCTCTTGGCTCCCAAACTTGTGTTTAAGTCAGTGGACTTTGTTTTGTGAATCTTTGGGAGCATTCGATGTCTGTTTTAAACGTAAACCCTTGGCCATTTTAACAATGTGTTTAAGTACTTTTAGATTTGGAGCTTTTTGTCATTTTAAAATCCTTTTAATAAATCAATGTTTACAATTTCCACAACTGAAGCACATGCCTCTGTGTTACTCCCCGTCCTTCTCCATATCCACCAATAGAGGACGTAACACAATGGGGGCTCGTCCGGGATTCTCAACCACCCCATGAAGGACTTTTAATGGCATGTGCTTTTTGCAAACAGGTTTTATTCATAGGGTTTTAAGATGTGTGGTCAGCTGTGTCCTCTCAGGTATTGTGAGTATGCCCTTTTTGTTTTATTCTGTTGTGCTTGTTAAATTTTAAAGTGAACAGAGTGAATTCCCTATAGGCTGTAGGAGCGCACCCTCTTTAGGATGCGTTCTGGTTTTTGTTTTTCTAGAGTTGGGATTATGGAGGTTAGTGTTGGTGATTCAGTTCACCATCTCGGGAGCACCCCAGGAAGGGCTGTGGCTAACCCCCTCCCTTTGCTGGTTTGAATGTGCCTCGGCACATGTGCTTAATCAGCCCATCTCTACGCCCCATGAAGACTAGGGTGGAGATCAGCTAGGACTCCTTCCATTAGCTAGAGGGAATTCTTGTTGGACAAAAGACCTGGGAGTGTTTGTGATAAAAGCCATGGAGGACAAAGGTGAAAGAAAAAAAATTGTGGTTGAACGTGTTTTGTTTTTTTTCTTTCTTTTAAGGGAGCATTCGATGTCTGTTTTAAAACGTAAACCCTTGGCCATTTTAACAATGTGTTTAAGTACTTTTAGATTTGGAGCTTTTTGTCATTTTAAAGTCCTTTTAATAAATCAATGTTTACAATTTCCACAACTGAAGCACATGCCTCTGTGTTACTCCCCGTCCTTCTCCATATCCACCAATAGAGGATGTAACACAATGGGGGCTCGTCCGGGATTCTCAACCATCCCATGAAGGACTTTTAATGGCATTTGCTTTTTGCAAACAGGTTTTATTCATAGGGTTTCAAGATGTGTGGTCAGCTGTGTCCTCTCAGGTATTGTGAGTATGCCCTTTTTGTTTTATTCTGTTGTGCTTGTTAAATTTTAAAGTGAACAGAGTGAATTCCCTATAGGCTGTAGGAGCGCACCCTCTTAGGATGCGTTCTGGTTTTTGTTTTTCTAGAGTTGGGGTTATGGAGGTTAGTGTTGGTGATTCAGTTCACCATCTCGGGAGCACCCCAGGAAGGGCTGTGGCTAACCCCCTCCCTTTGCTGGTTTGAATGTGCCTCGGCACATGTGCTTAATCAGCCCATCTCTACGCCCCATGAAGACTAAGGTGGAGATCAGCTAGAACTCCTTCCATTAGCTAGAGGGAATTCTTGTTGGACAAAAGACCTGGGAGTGTTTGTGATAAAAGCCATGGAGGACAAAGGTGAAAGAAAAAAAATTGTGGTTGAACGTGTTTTAATTTTTTTTTCTTTCTTTTAAGGGAGGAAGTGTTACGGCTGTTGCTGTTTGCCTCAGAAAGCTGACACTGCAGAGGACAATCAGTGCTGCCTCCACCTCCTACCTGCACAGCTGCATTCACTTGGGCTGATCACCTCCTGAGCAGCATAAAAGGGAGAGCTGCCAGGAGGAAGGGAGCGACTGGATCTGTGCCAGTTCTCTCATGTGCTCCATTTGTTTGTGTTTTAATGGCTTTTAAATGGGTTTTTAGTTCTTTAAGCTTAGTGAAGCTTAAGAGCCTTTAAAGGTTTTTATCAGACGAGGGACCAGAGTGCTGGTTACCTCGTGGCTCCCAAACTTGTGTTTAAGTCAGTGGACTTTGTTTTGTGAATCTTTGGGAGCATTCGATGTCTGTTTTAAACTTAAACCCTTGGCCATTTTAACAATGTGTTTAAGTACTTTTAGATTTGGAGCTTTTTGTCATTTTAAAATCTTTTTAATAAATCAATGTTTACAATTTCCACAACTGAAGCACATGCCTCTGTGTTACTCCCCGTCCTTCTCCATATCCACCAATAGAGGACGTAACACAAGATTCTCCGAAGAGACACGGAGCTGGTTCATTTCTGCCGTATGCTGATCGATAGCTGCGCGCAGTTGAACCACTTCAACAGGCAGACGAGCGAACTCCGCTGGGTCAACTTTAGACTCTGTCATCCTGTCAGGTTTGGTGGCAGAGCTGAAGCATGGCTGAGAAGGTCTGTTGCCCAGACGCGGAGTGGTGGAGATAAATAGCGGGGTCTAGCTCCTTTAGGTTCGGTTTGAAGGCTGGTAAGCCTGAGAACTCGATTCAAAGTCAGGTGAGAACGATGACAGAGTAATGAATGAAACGCCGGCACTTCCTTATATAGTGTCGGCGTGATGACGTCGGCGGCCACGTTGGTGGCGGGAATGTTGGGAAATGGTGGTGAGAATGCTGGAAAATGGAGTCAGCTGGAGGAGTTTGTGACAATTTCAGTCATTTTGATACTTGACTTGTGAAAGCTGATTTGAAGTTTGTTATTTTTTCTAGACATATTTAGAAGGAAATTTCAAATATATTACTATCAATATGGAACTATTTGGATTTTAGTAGCTGGATTTCCTACCCCCTTGACGGAACATTAGCATGGATAGGCTGGCATTAACATCGGAGAGGCTAGCCATTAGCATGTCTCGGAGAGTCACTAGTCAGCTAGTGGCCAACCTAGGTACGCTAATGGCTAGCCTCTCCAATGCTAATGCCAGCCTATCCATGCTAATGGTCCATCAAGTGGGTAGGAAATCCAGCTAGTGGCCAGCCTAGGCACGCTAATGGTTAGCCTCTCCAATGCTAACACCAGCCCGTCCAGGCTAACGCTAACCTATCCATGCTAATAGACAGCAGAGGGAGTGTTTGAACCAGTCAATGACCAGCCGAGGGCTGCTAGTCCCTAGCATATGTAGTAGTAACACCGGTAAAGGTGCTATTCCTCAGTAAGCAGCGCAAGCCTCTCAGTTACCGGTGCCAGCTTATCATTAATCAGGTCGGTAGTTTGCTATATAGCCTTCTGCTGCTGGGCAGTAGTCTTAATTTCGGCCCCCATACCGCACCATACACAGACTGGCTCACGCTGGTGAGGAGACACCATTAGTTCTAGTAACACCTGGGCTCCCAAGGCCTATTCTGACAGGATGGACGTTACGGGACCCTCAAGGATTCCAGTTGGATGATTGGAGGATTATTTAGGAGGATTGGAATGAACAAACTGATTTCAGTGGTGATCGGCTAAATGAGTGAGTGAACCCACTACCAAGGATGAACTCTGCTAACTTTAAAAATCAGCTGCTCTAAATAAGCATGAAGGTCAGAGAGGAGGTCTAGGATGGACATGGATAAAGGAACTGTAATGTAGAGGTAAAGTAGGGCAGGCCCAACATTAGCAGCTGTCATACGGTCCATCTGAAATGTTAGACTTTCATTTAGCTTGTTATGTGACAGGTTAGAGCACAGTCTCATGTTAGAGTTTTGTCATGAAAACATTGAGATATCTCACATCCTGATGGCATCTAAAAAAATTATTTTTTCTCAAAATAAAGAATAATTTTGATCACAATTGAAACTTACCATCCCAGAAAAACCTCGTCCAATCAATGTGCATGTCCTGTTCTCACTGAATGGATAGAAATCCCTCCTTCAAGCCTTGCGTGTTTGAGTGTGTGTGCGCGCGCGCACACACATGAGCGAATTGTGAACTGGCGTTGTAATTTAGCACTACTTAGATGTAGCCATCCTTACGCTGACAAAATGTAACTAAGTAACTTTTACTTTTGAGTACATTTTGTTTACGATACTTTTTACTTTTACTTGAGTAAAAATTTAGGCAAGTACTTTTACTTGTAATTGAGTAAAAAATTATCAAAGTATTGGTACTCGTAATTAAGTAGGAAATTTTAGTACTCTTTCCACCTCTGCTTATAAGGACGTACAAATTGTATGTAGAGAGCTTTTTTTTTCATGTCCCCCCAAAAATTACTCTGAAGTTTTACTGTTTATTGTCCCCCCCAAAATTGAAATGGGATTTCCGCCCTTGCACCCAACAATCACAGATCTGCATGTGCCATTATTATCAGGGCTATCCTGATCCAATCCAAACATTTCAGATTCGGGTCCCAAATGTGGCATTCCTATTTCTGATTGACATCAGAGTTGCTGGTCACATTCTGCTCCTAAACTAAAGCTTCCTTGTGGATTCAGTTTAATCACTTAGATACTTGCTGTTTAATGACGCAAACGTATGATTTAAAAGGCTGCTACATGTCATTTGCGTTGATTTGAAACACATCCCCCGAAATTACTTCGAGGCGTCCCAACTCTGTAATATATGAATAACCAGTAGGTGAATTTAACAAAACGAGTGAGACACGCTCACCTTGGTGACTGTCCCTAGTTTAGATGTCTTTCATACCATCTATGCTACAGCTACTGTCTTTTTTTTCTGTTGTTATCTCAAAATTAACCAGTTAGTAAGCTATTTTATTGACACCATGTTTGTTTTGGTTGTACTCACAAACCCGGCTCTCTTTCCAGTCTTGAGTTCTCTAGTCCACCCCTAGTGGAACACTCCAGTACTACAAGCAGTGCAGTGCTGTGCCATGTAGAGGCAAGTAGGTGAACAAAGACGCAGCCTGCTGCCTGCGCCATCGTGAGGTCAAACAGCAAGTATATCTTGGCCCTTATTATCCTGGATTTATAAAGCTCAAATGTTTTACTACCTTGTAAAGATGTATCAACGGTCTTGGGCCTTCTTATCTATCAGAACTGCTTTTACAATATGAACCCTCGCGGACTCTGCGCTCCTCTGGCAGGCGTCTCCTGGTCATCCCTAAAGTCAGGACACAAACTCACGGCGAGGCGTCCTTCCAGTGTTATGGCCCTCGCCTCTGGAACGAGCTGCCAGAGGACCTCAGGGCCTCAGAGAACGTTCATGTTTTTAAGTCAAGACTCAAGACCCATCTTTTTAGGTTAGCTTTTATCTAAATATTTACTACAGTTTTATTTCTCGTTTTACATGATTATATTTCATTACTTGCTTTGCATATTCTATATGATTATATTTTAGCACAGTTTTATTATTTAAATTATTATTTTACTGTCTATATGATTTTATTTATTACTTATTTTCTAATTGTTGTCATTTATATTAGCTCTTTTATTACATTTTTACTCATTTTAATCCAGTGTTTCCTCTGTGGGGGCCCTCTGCCCCGAGAGCGGTGGTCGACTGTAGCTTCCTGGGCGCTCTATAGGTGGGGGTCTATGCTCCCCCTCCACTGAGCGCCCTGAGTTAGTGTGGAAGACCTGATGCTGCCGGGACAGACGGCTCCTCTGATGGCGTTTCCTTGCGTTACCATACTTGGCTCATCTGGACTCAGCCTAATATAATTTTTACTCGTGTGTGTGTGTGAGTCTGTGTGTGTGTGCGTGTGATTCATAGACTGTAAATACTGGACAAACGGATTCCATTGGCTTCAATAACACGTTTGTTGTCTATAATGGGAGGTGGCCACCACCGCCATTTTGACCGTGTCACAGGTTACGTCCAGCCCAGACAACTCCATAAAAGGGAAGAGAGGAGGCGCTGAGGGTGTGGCTGTAAGGCTGGGCTCGAGTGACGACACCCAGGCGAACTAGCTACGAGCTAACCTGAAGCTAACCCTGGCTAACCCAAAGCTAAAGCGGAGGTGGGAGCCGAGCTAACGGATGTAGCCACCTAGCTTCAACCCAACCGGAGCTAACTGGAACACCCATCGACCTGAACCTCACACGGAGTTTAGGTGGAGGTTTTCTGCGCCTGTTCGTGAGAAGTACCTGTATTAAAAAAGTTTTAAATCGGTAAGTTTATAATTTATTTCCGTAATGAATACATTTTGCTTTGAGCAAGTTTTCAGTACAGTTTTTTTCGGCGCTATCACTCCTGAGTCGCACCAGCCATTAAATGTATCATGAAGAAGAGAAAATATATTTAAGTCGTATTTTGGGGGGATATTTTATTATCTTTCTTACAAAATCTGAGACCAAGCGTTTCACATTGCAACACAAGCACCGGTAACCATAACAGAATGAACAGCCAGCAGAGGAGAGGATGGCGGTGTTTGAAACCCTCCCGGCCGGCGTGTAGAGCTCATTCCTGGGCTGGAGCCGGCCCTCAGCACCCCGCCACAGGCTCTAACAGATGCTGGCGGTGTTTCATATATTTCCAAAACGTAATACTTGTTTGTATCTTGTACAGCCAACTAGTCTTTATTCTGGACTCAGTACAATTTACCAAAAGTAAAGAGACATTCTACAGATGAAGTAAGCACAAGATAACTTACTGGAAGACAGAGTTATCATCAGAACCAGAACAAGAGAGCCTGATAACAGTCATGTGAAAATAACAGTTAAAAAGTATGTATGTATAATAGAAATAAAAATATATTAGAATTAGTGTAACTCACTGTGATCCAAACAAATCAGCCATAGCTGATTAGTAAATATGACATGAGGTCTGGGAGTTTTTAAGTTTCATTCTTTTATTACATTTTTTTCTTAGATCTATTAAAAGGTCACCATGGCAGCCTGTGTGTCAACGTCAGCTACACAAAGCAGCAAGTGTAAGTACCAAGTACTTGTCTTGACCACTTCATGAATGGTTTTGTACTTTAAACAGCTAGGCCAAACCTGTTATTTTTTCCTCCATAGCCATTTGGATCATTGGAGACAGCTGAGTGAGGCGTGGTGCCCAGAGAGCTGCAGAGACAACCTTGGCCTCCCTGACGTCTGTGTCTCTTGGTTTGGTTGGGGCGGACCATCGACATACATACATGTGCCGACACTTTGCGCCCTGTTTTATAAACTGTAGTGTTAAAAATAAATGTTTTTGCTCAATTACTGGAATTTCTTTGGTTAAGACAAAAGTGAGGAATAATCATTTACAAGTTATTTGTACAACAGGCCCATTTTAAATCCCAACAGTTTCTTAGCAGACAATAGAAATGTGTTCTTTACTAACTTTACTTGGTTTGAAAATCTTACTAAAATAAACTTGAGTGCCGTATTGCAAAACCCAATCATACTTGTTATGTAAACATTAGCTTTGTAGATATTTTTTACAGATATATATTTGTGTGCAACAAAAACCAAACTTAAATAATTTGTCATTCTTTATTGAAAAACAAAAAAATACAGGTATACAGAAGTGTGGGAAAATGATAATGTGAAAGTATTGCACTATAAATGAAGTGAGATGAGATGAAGGTGAGATGAAGGTGGACGCCAGCGGGCTGGACGCCGGACGAAGAAACCTGGAGACGGATCGCTCAGACAGGAAGGGAAGAGCTTCCTCTTACCTTGATGGAATTAAAGTTAGCCGTCGTCTGAACGCCCAACCGTACGGTCTGAGGTCAAAGGTCACAGGAAACACACACCAGTCAGCAGTCATACAGATGCATAAAGATAACTGTAGCCATGGCAACCAGCTGACATGTCCCCACTTTCACCAGCACCTGGTGCCTGCCGGGTCACCTGAATTCCTGTGTGATGTCAGCACGGTCGGCCGTGACTGCTGCCATCAGAGGTGACCTCTGATCAGCTGAATGAACTCACCTTCCAGGGTGACGCCGTGTTAGAGTCGGCTTCATCCTGTAAACAAACAAACAAACAAACAAATGAGTGGTAACATAAACACCACGTCTGGTTCTGGTGGAGGCGGAGGACAACATGCACCTTTCCAGGAGCAGAACCCAGATGTTTTTGTTGCTACAAACAGAGACGAGCAGAGTTAAACCAGGAAGTGAGAGGGACCAGCTGCTGCAGACAGGTGACGCTCACCTGAGCCTGAACCATAGGAGCCTCCTCAGCCATCAGACCTTCTGACTCCAGTTCAGATGCCACCTTGTTGATGTCCCTCAGGCGGGACTCGTTGGCCTTCAGGTCCTGCAGGACAAAAGCACCTGCTGATTACCTTGTTGCGTTCGGGTTAACAGGTCTGGTGTTAGAACGTGGTGGATAAGAATGTTCTGACGGGCCGAGGGTTCTGAACTCACCCTGCAGGACTGGGCCTGCTCCTTCAGGGCCTGGATGCTGCTGCCGTAAGCCGACAGGTCCGACATCAGGGCCTCGTGCTTCTTCAGGAGAGCCTGTGCAGCAGAACTTCAGAACCTTCAGCTCGTCTGACACAAGTGGAGCTTTCTCGCAGCGATGGTCCAATCGGATCCGCCACCGTAAAACAAACCCTGCTCAGTTCACCGCAGACGCAGCTCTGCGGGTGTTTAGTGGAAAAGCGTGAGCCTTCTGCCGGCTGCCACGTGTCATGGCTGCTCTGCAGCGGGAACACACATCACAGCTTGTAAACCGTTTGAAATAAGAGCGACGGGAACACGTTTGTCATCACTTCCTGTGCGAGGCCAGCACTTCTACCCCTAACCCATGAGACGCTCAAACGAGCAACGACGTCTGGTTGACAACCGAAGGAAATGACAAATACAGAAACACTAATTATGAAGGACTGGAAAGAGAGCAAAGAAAAGCGATTGGAGTTTCTCAGGAAGGGACTTCCATACCTCGGCCAAGTCCTCGTCTTTCCGTTAGTCTGGACTTCCAACGATGGGCTCCTTCTCCCTCATCCAGGACTCGGCCTCATTAGCATCCGCAAAGTACTGCTGGGCCTGCAGAGAGTCCTCCAGGTCCTGCCTCCTCTGGGACGCCTTGGCCTTCAGCGTGTCCCAACGTCCATGAAGCTCCCACAGTTTAGTCTTCACTTCCTCACCAGCGAAGTGACCTGGACCCAAAAAAAGTGAGCCAGAACCTGCAGACACCTCAGAAACATGTCAGGACCAGACCTGCTCTACCTTCTTCCACCATGGTCTCTCCTTTCTGGGTGACAGCCTTGATGCGAGGTTCATGACCTGTGATCTCAGCCTGCAGAGCCTGGTGCTTCTTCAGCAGGTTCTGGACACCAATCAGGTCCTTCTCTGAGGACACATGTTAGAGTTCAGCATTATGCAGTAGACAGACCAGTTTAACCCAGGGGTTTCTTTCTTCTACAATCTGCTCTTTAACTGTATTCTTTCCTGCTATTTCAGCTGTTAACTTTATTTTTTCTCAAAGTGTTTTTCTCCCCAGAAGAAGCTACAACGACGTTCTGCTGAGCTGTGGTGGCCTCATGGAGGGGGCCATCGACTAGCACACTGCTGCTAACCACTTAAACATTCTCCCTCTCCTGATAGTAACATTTTACTTTCTTTGATGTTGGATGTGGTGCTACTAGTTTACCCGTTTAATTATAGATTCACTAGGATAAATACAATAAAGTTTATCTCTCGCCAAATAGAATATTTACTGTGGCGAGCCCGTGAAGAGGTGTAGGAGAATGCGACAAATTTGTCTGTTAAAAAGTCTGTTATGTACAAAAAACACAATATCATCACACTATTTTGGACCGATACATGACGGTCAGGTCCGGCTTGGGGAGAAAATATGACACGTCTTTCAGGATGGACTTCATCTTTGGTAGCTGGCAAAGCCGGGAAAAGCAGGATCTAACCACCTGGCTAATGTGGGAGTCCATCCGCATCTCTGGGTCCAAAACCACCCCCAGGTTAGTGATGGTTGGCTTCACTAAGCTGCAAAAACAGGGTTGCAGGACAGGGCTAACTGCAGTGGGAGAGGGAGGAACAAATATTCCAGTTATAAATATTAAATATTTGAACAAATAAATATTTGTTAAAAGGAAGAAACTGATGATGACTTTAAGATTAGAGGAATGTTCTAGAACGGGTCTGGAACCAACGATGGCCCTTTGGATCAAATTTGGATTAAAAAAATAGCTCATGATTTTATTTATGGATGGAATAAAAATACAGGTTGTAAGCATCTTCTCAGTATCTTCATGTTGCACGACTTTCCACAGCAGAAGGACACAAAAACTGCCAGAATTATGATAAGAAAGATTTACGTTTTAATCTCAGAATCCCAACTTTTCCCAGAATCTTCACATTATTCTATGAATTCAGAGAAAATTTACATTTTTCAGAGGTCTCGCTCCCCTGTTGTGGATATTTCTCAAAATTCAACCATTTTTTCTTTTCAAAAGCTTTAGTAAGAGTTTGGACTCTAAACAAGTTTTACTTTGTAGACTGCTTGTCTACACCTTCATCAGATCTGCTCATAGTAAAACATTTGGGTTATATTTAATGTCTAGAGAAGATGCTCTTCCTGGGCATTAAGTTATCAAAAACAGATAAAAGTATTTTTTACCATAATTTTAACTGCTATCAGCTGATAAAAATAATAAAAAACAGCCTGATCATTAAAGGGGTGTAAGTGAAACCGCGCGGATCACACAAACCATCATGCTGTCTATATGACTTTGAAAATATATAGTTTAATTACAGTTTGATTTATTTGACATCTGTATAATGTTTATTATTTTGTTTTTTCCCCCTAAATGCCTAACGTTTTAGTTTTACATGAATATTAGTCATTCATCACAATACATAAAGTTAAACATTTTAAATTTTAATAGGGGAAGACTGCAGGAGGGAGCGGTAAAATACAGAAATCCCCAGCAAAAACAAGAAACTTTACGAGTCTGATGAAACCCGCTGGAGTTCCTTCAGCAGGCCTGGTGGCAGCTACAACGACCCAGTGGCTGTGCTTGGTCAATGTTATCGAGCTCAGTCCGGCTCGGCCGTGAACGAGCCGAGGCGACATCCTGCTCTGCTTAAGAAGAAGTGTTATTTTCCGCTTCAGAAGAAGCGTCCGTGTTTTACGCTTTCTCAGAGACATGTCACGTTGCTAAGTTGTTAGCGCCACGCGCTAACACGTCAATAGTGCAGCATAGCCTGCTGGAGGTTTTAAGGGTTCAGATGAAAACACCCTACCAAACAGGCTGCTTACACATCGATATTAAGTTGTCGCTGTTGCGCTCACGCCGTAATACAGTATTAGATGCGGTTAAAGTCAGACATGAAAAACTCCACGAGCGGTCAGACCGCGCAGCAAGTAGGCGCCGGATCGGTAAGGATTCCCGGCCTGACCGCTGGGGATTACCGGATGGAAGATTGGACACAGAAGTCTCCCTCTTAGCGCTCCGTCATATTTCAACCCATTTTTATCTTAAATGCACTGGGTTTTACCCTATTACCCATCTAAATATGCCCTATTAATTATTTTACCGTATTTTACATTTAAATTTCATGGTTAAACAGTACATGCTACATGTTAAACTGATAGTTAGCTAGCTACTTCGGTAAACTCAGCTAGTTTAAAGGTGGCAGTGACATAAATACGACTATAGATTTTAACTTACCAAAAAAAATGAAGTGGAGACTCCTTGGACGCTCTATTAGTGCAATTAATACCACTGCAAGTCATTTTGTCCAACAATTGCACCAATAATATCCAAAGAAGAATACACAAACACAGAGACTCAAAATGCCGGAGCAGTTTCCAAGCCAGACCGAGGCTGTACTGAGGCCTTTCCACGGAGCTAGCTCTGTGGTCACGTGGGTCTGAGGCGGCGGTCACGTGTGTCGGATGCTCATTAATTATACAGAATTTTAGGCTTTCAATACACTTAAACAGAAGAGTGAGAAAAAAAATTCACCCCCCTCAGAGTTGTCATGAGTATAAACTAGATAATTTAGACAAAAAACATGTTTTGGTACCAGGCTGTAAACATGTTTATTTCTGCTGTGAAATCGGCATTTTTAACATGGGAGTCAATGAGGATTTGCTCGCTTCTGGCACCAGCCCCCAGCGGATGAGGGTGGAACTGCAATTTTTCTTACTTCCGGGATGGGACCATTAGTAAATAAGTGTAATCTTTTTTTTTATTACTGCAGAATGTAGATATAGATGGACAGCAGAACGTTATTCTTTTTCTGTGGGCGAGTTGCTGGTGGTGGTGTGGGCACAGTTTGGCTCCTCCCTCTGGATGGCGCCCTAGGTGGCTGCCTAGGCTTGGTGTGATTGCATATGTTTGTTAATGTTTTTAACCTGTTATGGAATCTGGGGTCATTTTGTAAAGCACTTTGAATAACACTTTGTTTGAAAAGCGCTTTAGAAATAAAATTTGATTGATTGATTGATTGATCATTTCCTGGATTACCAAGATTACCTTTACTTGTATAATACATCATACAAAAGTATGCGTCAACATGCCTGCAGTATAGAGGGATTTTCAGCCACTGGCCTTAGATAAAATGCAGGGGCAGCAGCCATACCCCTAATCCACACTGGAGGCATCAGCGGTGTGGAACAGCAGCAGAACATCTCTTTTTCAAATAAAATCTGGCCTGGAGTTGTGTTTGTCTGCGCATCCTACCTGTTCTCGGGGTGGTCGAGCCCGCTGGGTGATCCTGGCGCATCCTATCAGTTTCTGGGGTGGCCAAGGTCTTTTCTCCTCTCCTGCTGTTCTGCCCTGTCCTGTTTTTTACGGAAGCTGCCGTTTCCTGGAGTTCTCTGATGGAAGTAAAAACCCCTACGCACGCCATCATTCTCCGGGTGGTAGGGCTGGTCTTCCTTCTCCGTGGTCTGCTTCCCTTCACCCGAGCCTGCCTGTGGATCCTGTCATGTCACGGTGTGCACCTGCTCCGTACTGTGGTCGAGTACCTGCTACCGCTCCTGGTTCCCTCGCGTCGCTCCTGCTATTTCGTCCCACTTCCTGGTCCACGCCTGCAGGGTCTATACCTGCAGGTCCTTCACGCGGCAGTTCCTGATGGGTCCCATGCCTGCTGCTGCAGTTCCTGCTGGTTCCCACGCCTGCTGCTGCAGTTCCTGCTGGGTTCCATGCCTGCTGCTGCAGATACTACAGGGTCCCATCCCGGCTGCTGCGGTTTGTCTTCAGTGTTCCAGTCAAGTCAAGTGTTCCAGTCAAGTCAAGTGTTCAAGTTTCCCTGGTCCCAAGTCTTTGAGTCTCTGGTCCCAAGTCTTTGAGTCTCCTGGTCCCAAGTCTTCGAGTCTGAGTTTCCTGGTCCCAAGTCTTTGAGTCTGAGTTTCCTGGTCCCAAGTCTTCAAGTCTGAGTTTCCTGGTCCCAAGTCTTTGAGTCTGAGTTTCCTAGTCCGTCCCAAGCCAAGTCTTCGAGTCAGAGTTTCCTAGTCCGAGCTCAAGAGACCCTTTGTAAGTCGGAGTTGTGCCGCCTGATCCCAGAGGCCCCTGCTCTGCAGCCCCGGACTGAGTTCTTTGTTCCCTAGTCATGTCTTCTGTGTTCCCTAGTCACGTGTGCCCGAGTCTAGTCTTCGTTGTTCCTGAGTCCCCCTTGGGGGGGGGGGGGGGGGGGGGTACTGTCATGATCCGCCCCGGCCTCCCTGACTGTGTCTCTCCTGCCTTGATTAACCTTATTGTTCTCACCTGTCCCTCATTACTCTGCCCATGTGTTCCTGATTTCCCTGTGTATTTATATCTCCCTCCTTGTTGCTGTCTTCGTTGGATCATTGTTGTTTGTTCATGCGTGTTTTGTCCCGTCTCTCCCGTTCCACCATTAAACCATTTTTATTTTTTCATCCGTGCCTGCTTTCCTGCCTCCTGAACCCTCTACCACACTTGGTCCGCCATCTCCACCCTCACACCATGACAGATAGAAACGGGTTCTTTTTTTGCCGTGAGAAACTTTCGGGATGTGTCAATTTCCACAAGTCACAGGGCTAGACAGGAAATCACTCATTGTATCAATGTAAAATGTCCGGTAATTTTCAAAATAAAACAATATTGCAGAGATGCAATTTCTTATAAAAGTACAGCAATATATGTGACCTAATGGTTTATTTGCTCCCAGCACCTTTCAATGGAAGTGCAATGACAAGTGATAACAAATTAATTTCCCCACTGTGAGATCAATAAAGTTTATTCTATTCTATTCAATGGTGTGTTTTTTCATGTGTTTTAATCCTGGCAGTGGAGGGGCACAACATATATTACATCAAACAGCGATGCCAAATGTAATTTCCTTCTTCTTGAGGTGAAAACTGGATGTCAGCAAATTTTTTACACTTTAATTTTGACAAAACTGAGGTCATGCATTTTAGTCCCAGTGTGTCCAGTGGGCCGTGTTCAGCTGACCTTGGTCCACCAGCCCTATTTTTGAAACCTGCAGCGACCAATCTGGGAGTCTGGTTTGATGGTGATTTGCTTCTAGAAAAGCAAATCAGTGCCGTAACCAAAGCTAGTTTTTATCAGTTAAGGAGGATCGCCAAGGTTAAGCATCTGCTCTCAATCCATGACTTTGAGACAGTGATTCATGCAATCCTTACATCACGCCTTGACTATTGCAAATCACTGTACCTTGGTCTCCCTCAGTCTCACCTCTCCCGTCTTCAAATGGTGCAAAATGCAGCAGCACACCTATTGACAGGTTTGACAAAGAGGGATCACATCACCCCAGTTTTAGCTTCGCTGCACTGGCTACCTGTTGATTTTAGGGTCCGGTACAAGGTTCTTTTATTGGCTTTTAAAGCTGTGCATGGCCTTGCTCCACAGTATCTGTGTGAACTTTTAGTTGCTCTCTCCCCATCTCGGTCACTGAGGTCAGCTGACCAGATTCTCCTGGAGGTGCTGAGAATGAAGAGAAAGCTCAGGGGTGATAAGAGCTTTCTCAGTAGCAGCTCCAAGGTCGTGGAATGGACTGCCAATCCACATTAGGATGGTTTCCTCACTGTCTGGTTTTAAATCACTTTTAAAGACTCATCTGTTCTCAGTTGCTTTTAATTCAGTTTGAGAATGCATCTGTTTTAGTAGCTTTTATGTCAGTTAGATTTGATTGTTTTTTGTCATGTTTTTACTTTTTAATGAACTTTTATCTTATTTTTAGCATTATAAGAAACTTCTCCTTGTTTTGGCTTGTTAGCACTTTAGTCAGCCTTTATGCTGTTGTAAAGTGCTACATAAATAAAGTAGACTTAACTTAACTCCTTCTTGGTTTAATGCTGGATGGTATAAACATTGACTATTGAAGTCCAACGAGGAGGACAGCAGAGATGCCACGCTCCATCTGAGACGCTCCTCAATGTGGACTTATGTGCTGCAAAACACGCAAGTAAACCGTACTGCTGCCATTCCGTGCCACTGATGCCTCCAGTGTGGATTTGGGGTAAGCAGAAAGGCCCAGACTTCCCTCCAGCCACTTGAGCCAGACCCTCTGGGAGAATTGATGCAGAGGAGCAGTGGATCTATTCCAATCCAGTGGATCCTGGGAAATGCAGAATTGGTAGAAAGAGCTGAATGAGGAGAATGTAGTGATGAAGAATCAACTGAAGGTCATGCAAAGTTAGCCTGAACAAGTGAGCTTTCTGTTGCTTTTTAAAGGAGACCACTGAGTCCAATGGTTTCAGGCTCATTAAAGGGAGTGTTCCAGAGTCTCGGGGCCACAGCAGCAAATGATGTGTCACCTTTGAGAAGAGGACACATGGGTTCCCCTTCACATGAGCTCACAGGACAGGTCGTGACTGTTTGTACTAATGCGTCAAACTGCAGATCAGACTACCCACCCTTTTTGGAGTCCCTGAACGGGGTGCTGAAGAGCACCCCTGCCGGTGACTCCATCAGTCTCCTGGGGGACTTCAATGCTCTCATAGCAACGGCAGTGAAACCTGGAGAGGTGTGGTTTGGAGGAATGACCTCCCTGATCTAAATCTGAGCAGTGTTTAGAACATAATGAACACCATGTTCAAGCAGAAAGGTACATACAGCTGTTCTTGGCATCAGGATCCCTTAGGCTGCAGTTTGATTATCGACTTTGTTGTTGTCTCATCTGATCTGCGGTCGCATGTCTTCAACACTCGAGTGAATAGAGGGGCAGACCTGTCAACGAACCACTACCTGGTGGTGAGTCGACTTTTGAGATGAATAAAAAAAAACTGAACACAATTTTGTAATTAATGTAATGGAATTATACAAACTCATTGAATATTTTACTAAACTACTGTTATGTATCAATTTTACATCACCTGCATTGTAACATAATGGAAAAAAAACATTTTCTTTGGAAAAAGTTGATCCTGATCTTGTTTTGCATGATGTTACACCCATTACTGTTATCTCCGAGGTACAGAGGAGTAAAACATGAGAGTGGAGGTGAGAAATCAAGCGATGACAGGGAGCTGAGATTGACTGATAAAACAACCACGTTGGTGTTTTCAAGCAGGAAAAGTGAGTGAGAGAGCACAGTGACACGAGGAGGCAGAGGGTTGTTTGGGAGACATATGGGAGAGAGGGGACAGTTTGGGTGTGGGCTTTAATGATAGTTATTCACAAGATGTGGTGCTAGGAGAGAGGCAAGCTGTAGAATTATGTTTGACAACCACAGGTGCAGAATCCGAGCAAAGGAACTCTGACAGCAGGATGAAGAAATGAAGGAGCTGCAAAGGAGGCAGAAACGGTGAGAAATCAGAGCAAGCAGAGACTAAAAGTGAGCTGACATTTTGCTTCGTCTTTTACTTTGTTTAAACTGTCTTTCTGGTGCTTTTAGCTTTTTCCTCCCTTCAGTTCAACTTCACTGGACTCCCATGTGGTCTCCCATTACCTCCTCCTCCTTTGCTCCTTCGTCCCTCATCTGAGTCTTGCTCGGCCTTCCCAGCTCGTTTGTTTGACAGACGACGTAATTACCAGAAAGTACATGAGGATCCCACCTGGGCTGTATGTATGAGTGAATGATCCACTGTAATTATAAGGGATTAGGGTGTTTATTACACTGCTGTTGTAAATCTTACACACAACAGCCCATGGACACCACAGTTTCACACAGATTGTGATATCGGACTGATACTGAAATGCTCGAGCAGCTGCGATGATTCTCCGACAATGTGTGTTTGCCGACTGAGCCTCTGCTTTTGTTTTAATTATGCCAGTATGCACTTATTAACACAACCATTTTCCAAAGATCTAAATTGTAATGAATTCCAAGCTGTGTTAGTAAAATTTTAATGTTGACCTTTGAAAGCCAGCTTTGCTATTTATAGCGTGAAATGGTCACCCAGGTTTTCATATTTGGTTTGGTCTCTCACCTCGATAGACAAGGCATACACTCACCTAACTCTTTCACTGCCATTGACAAATTAAATCATCTATAACATTTTTTAATGCGGCGGGCCTGGGAACGAGATTGCACACCTTGAGAGTAAACGTCACGGCTCTAAAGTTCATTTTCATCTGTGTGTGTCACGTCACATGAACAGTCCATGAATTAGGAGACAGTTTGGGGACGCCGCTATGCCCAAGGCAGTGTTTCCCAACCCTGGTCCTCAAGGCACACTGTACTGACGGATCATTTGCTGCTGTGGCCCCCAGACTCTGGAACTCTCTCCCCCTGAGCCTGAGATCAGTGGACTCAGTGGTCTCCTTTAAAAAGCAGCTGAAAACTCACTTGTTCAGGCTGGCTTTTGTGTGACCTTCATCACCCTCCCCTTGTTCTGCTCTCCCTACCTATTCCTCCTTTGTCAGGATCCACTAATTTCCCTCTTTCCTATTCACGCTCTCTCATTCTTTGCATTTTTAATCACAATTGTCTATTTTTTGCTCATTTTAGATGTATTTTTAATCATTTTCTAAATTACTTTTATATTTTTAGAGTTTTTTGTTTTTGTGAAGCGCCTCGTGATTTTTATCTTTAGAGGCACTATAGAAAAGATATTTTCTTCTTCTTCTACTGTGTGCTTTCCATGTTGCTCTTTTAAACACCAGAGTTTCCCTGCTGCCAAACACCTGACTTAAATGAATGAGTGATTAACAGGCATCTGCAGCAGTTGATGTCCTCCTGAGAAGGCAATGTGCTGAGGCAGAGACATGGAAAGCATGCAGGTCAGTGTGCCCTGAGGACCGGGGTTGGGAAACCCTGGCCCTAAGACGAGACGCAAAGTGGAAAAGGTTCTGCAGCTCACACGTCGACAATAGATAGTGAAAGCATGGAATCAGCAAGAAACACTTAGATTTTTCCTGATGTAATAAATGAGTCTACTCTTTCTTTTGGTAGTCTTAGTGTTTACATGCATGGATGTAATTTTCACTTTAGAAGTTGGGGGGGGGGGGGGGGATCTTTACAGTATGCTCTAATTGGAAACAGGCTTCAACACAAACGGTTGTTTTCCACTTGGTCCTAGAGCTCAACCAGTGTTAATTTAATATAGCGTAATATTGTTTTTGGATTGTAAAAAGTGCAGGGGTCAAAACTTGACTTTGGAAAAAGTGTGTGTGTGTGTGTGTGGGGGGGGGGACATGTCCCCCCGTCCCCCCACCCCAAAATGACGTCCATGTTTACATGGTCATAGAGCAAAATATTCTGTGACTCTTCCAAAAACAGTAAAAATGCTCAAAAACGCTGACAGTCAGGGGCTTTGAGATTAGATTACGGCTGGCAGTGAATGAGTTAATATTCATAATTAAAAAACCTTTAGAGCCATTTTTAATTCAAAATGATTTCCTGTAATAATCATTTAATGACTTGTGCACCATTTTTAAAAATACATCTTTCCATCAGGCGGTGGTGACAGTTATGCTACAAGGCAACTGACATCATCCACGATCCACAAGATCACACAAACGAGGAAATTCCTTTTGTAGCCGAAACACAAATTTGGATCAGTCCTATGATGGATGCAAGTCTTAAATGATTTATTGGAACAATGGGGGCTCTCAGTCACAGACTGGCTTCAGTTTTCTCTCTTCATATTTTTGATCGACAGATGCTTAATCCGAGAGTCAGTTTCAAAATCCTACCTTTTGAGATGCCTCAGCGTGAAAAGTACAGATATAATGAATGCCATTAATTTTCTTCCAGCTAATTGCTTCTTCTCTGCAGGTGAGGTGTTTAAAAACATTTTCATCACTGCAGCTAAGAATTCTGAGTGTGGTTATGCTGAACCACAATATCCCATAAATATGTCCGAAAGTAAAGCTGTAGAGTAAGATGATGTGTCTCTCTGGGGTTTGTCTCAGTGGGAAAAAAATTTTGTTTAATGTCTCTCAGGTTGGATGGTTTTAATCCTCAATGATGCAGACTTATGTATCACAAGAAAAACACCTAGAAAAACACCTAAAGTGCTGTTATTGTATAGAAAAATAACGTGTGAACAGAAAAGGCTTGTTTAAAAAACGTGATTGTTAAAATGTGTGTCAAAATCTACATTTTCAACCGTCGCTCAGACTGATGTACAAAAGAGGCTCAGCAGGAGGCTGGAAGTTGTCTTCATGTTGGTGACATAAACATACAAAACTATAAAATGTACATTGTGAGCTGACCTTCAAATGAGTTTCATAAAAAAATAAAATGTTCATCTGACTGCAAGAACATTATCAAGCATGTTATTCCATCACTCTGGCCTTCTTACTAAAACTGGTACCATTGTTGGCCTTCTCTGATCTAACTCACGATGATGTGGAAAAGCACAATGGAAGATAAATGAATAATAGCTCTCTTGATTTTGTCATTCAAGGATATCATATTTAATTTAGCTGATTTAATATACTTTACATAAATTGGCAGGTGAGAAAAAGCCTTTTCAATTTTGAATATCATAAAGTCCTTGTGGTGTGAAAAAGGTATTTTTATACTTGTGCTATTTACTGTAAACCACACATTTTATCAGCCATACCACACTTTCACAAAGGTGCTAAAAAAATGAGAGATGACACGACAACACATACAGACACATACACAAAAGAAGACGGACAAGGAAATGAATAAATGATAAAGGGGTAAAATAATTTAATCTACCTATCAGTCTTTTGCTGCTTACCCTAAACAAGGTTTTAATTCAGCAAAAGCAGCAGATGTTTATCTCCCGAGCTACCACCTCCTGTTCATCCACGGGGAGGGACTGGCATTACCAAGCAAGCTGACCTGTCCTTCCGGTAGGACATGCCTGAAACCTTTCTAATAGAAAACATCCGGAGCATCCTCAACCTTTTTCATTTTACAGCAAAGCTTCCAACCCCGAGGATGAGGCAAGCCACCCTGCAGAGGATCCTCACTTCAGCTACTTGTATTTGCAATCTTATCGTTTTAGGCATTACCAATTATCACAGGGGAGATGTGGAACATTGGCTGGTAAATTGAGAGTAAATCTTTTAACTCTGTTCTCTTTTCGCTGCAACAGATGGATACACCCTCAGCGTCACTGCAGGCGTTTCCCCAATCTGCCGATCAATCTCCTGTTCCATTCTATCTTCACTCATGCACAATATCCCATTTCACACAAACTCTTCTACCCAGTGCAGTGTCTCGTTCCCAACACAGAGTTGGTATTCAAACCATTTCAATTAAAATCTAGAAAAATAAATGTAACGGAGAGGTTTAAACCAATGTATTGTGCAGACAAGATGCGGCAGCAGGGAGCAGGCAGGTCAACTCTGACATTGTTTTATTGGAACAAAGAACCAAATCAAAAGAACTGGAAATCAAACAGAATTTTTGACAATATTAACAATTCAAAATTCAAACAAAATAGGTCAGAGAAGGGAAAAAGGAAACAACTTTAAACAACTTTATAAAACTTACAAGCTGTAGAAAACAAAACCAACCAACATTTTTTTTTTAAATTATGATTCTTAATTTCATGGGGACAAATAAACAGATGGTCAGATTATTTTTATAAAAAAAATCTGTTTTAGAAACTTTGATTTCTGATGAAAAAATATATTTTTAAAGAAGTGATTTCACAGGTGCAACCATTGAGCTGTTTACATACGTCTTTCACTGTCCTCTAGTTGTATTCTCCATATAGCCGTTTGGCTAAATGTTGTCAGGTCTGACTGTGATGGATGAAATGCAAAAACGCATCAATGCTGTAATCACATCTATAAATACAAGTGAAAATCCATAATATTTTAGTTCCACCACAAGAACAATCAATGTGACGCTCATCTCGAAACAAGACAACAGCTTTGGGTCAATTTACTGAGAAAATAAATGTGAAGAACACTGAATAATGGATGAATAAAGAATAAAACACACACCGTGAAGGCATCACTCAGGATATCACTTTGACATTATGAAATTCTGAAAGAGAAAGTCAGCAGAAAAAGCAAATCAGACGATGATTCAATATCCTGACAAAAGCAAAAATGACTCAAAAAAGGTGAAGCATAAAAAAGATCAGCCGAGCCTTGCTCTAAGAGGATGGCATGAAGATGAAAGACAGAAGGATCTTGCTTTAATGTATTTGATTTTTTTTACATTTTTTATATTACACACTTAAATACATGAAACCATCAGAAAATCACCATAAAATTCAGTTAAACCATTGTCCCTGTTTTGAAATAACAAGAGAAAACAGCTTTGTATACATTCAATCACATCATGGTGGCCTTATTCAATTAATTCAAAAATACTTTATTAATCCCAGAGGGAAATAGATTAAGTGTGCTAAGTAGTTTAATCTGACAAGCAACTCCCTGTGTGGTGTTTCATTTATTTTCAGAGGAAACAAATGCTCGAAATTCAAATCCCATTTTCTTTGCTCTAGTCCGACATGCTTTTAGCAGAAAGATCCTTCAAATGGGCTTCATGAAGGTGCGTTGGTCGGTAGTGCAACGCCACAGGAAATAGGTCACTGGTTTAAATTTCCCTTGGGGCATTTCCTTTTTGAAGTTTGCATGTTCTGTCAGTGCATGTGTGACATTTCTAGGCACTTCCTCCCACAAAACCATTGTTAGGTTAAAGGTTGGGTTCTAAACTGACCTTAGGTGTGTGTGCCTGTGTCGGTCCCATGATGCAATCAATCTCTTACTAAAGTAACTACGACAGTGGTGCTTTAAAAATAAATGTTAATTATTGGTGTTCTGCTGGAGATATCCAAGTCATACCTGGCCAAGTGGGAAACATAATTTATCAGGTGAGAACTGGGATGCATCAATGACCTCTGACCAGCTGGCCAAGCCTGATAGAACTCTAAAAAGAGACAACCTTGAATCCCCTCGCTGGGCCTGTTTATTGTGAGAGAGCAGGGGTCTGCTGTGAGAGACCGAAATCCACCTACTTCTTCTCAGCCTTTGGTACTTTTGACCTGTTTCTATTGGTCATTAGTCAAGGTTCTTGGCCATACATAAGCATTGAGATTGATCAATGCATCTCTTTGCTGTACGGTGCCTTCAGCACTTTCTGTGAAGGAGCAAAGGGCACCACCCTATTTATTTATAGACCTAAACGTTGGAACCTTTTTGAGGACATCTTTTGGCTGAATACCCTTTCATTTCTTCTCTTCTTTAGCCTAGTTCCTAATTTTTGTGCATTCATCCCAGGTTAAAAGAGGGTGTTCCAAATGTATTTGTAATCGCAAATAAGATTGAAAGGTTAGAATTATCTGGCCATTCAAACATTCAAAAGCACAGACATGAAATTAAGCGATATGAGCTGCACGCACGAAGAAACTCGTAAATGTCGTGAGATTCTCTAATAAAAAAAACTGAGAACATCCATCCATCCATCTTCTGAACCCGCTTAGTCCATGTAGGGCCGTGGGGGGGGCTGGTGCCTATCTCCAGCAGTCAACGGGCAAGTAGGCGGGGTTTACCCTGGACAGAGAGCCAGTCCATCACAGGGCAACACAGAGACACACAGGACAAACAACCATGCACACACACACTCACACACACCTAAGGACAATTTAGACAGACCAATCAACCTCAATCATGTTTTTGGACTGTGGGAGGAAGCCGGAGTACCCGGAGAGAACCCACGCATGCACAGGGAGAACATGCAAACTCCATGCAGAAAGATCCCAGGCCGGGAAGCGAACCCAGGGCATAATGCTGCAAGGCAACAGCGCTAACCACTGCACCACTGCGCAGCCCAACTGAGAACATAAATAGAGTATTTTTGTACTTAAAATAATCGGTGAAAACTGATGGTGTATCAGCATTGCGACAGGATGTCCCATTGCAAAGTGCAATGTTTTAACCCCTGTCCCATGTGTCTTTTACTTTAGGGTCAAAGGTCAGAGTTGTGATCAGATTAGAAAATGGGATTCAGCCTATATATGCTTTCATTTTACCTTTCAATTGATATCTTCTGGGGTAATGGGTCATTAGAAATGTTTTGGAACCAAAGACCAAATTTCAGTGAAAGGCTACAGTGATATAGTGTACACATTTCTTAAACCAATGATGGTTTAGATACATGTAGTGCACTTTGATTGGTGATATTGACACACTTATCCACAAAAAGGTCTCAATACAGATTCCTTAAATTGTGCTTCACTGCTTCTTGAACAAGATATAAATTGCTTTCAGTAAGATTGTCTCTCTTTTGAAAACTCCTCACAGAACTCTCCTCTAACACTTCTAACACCCTGACATGCCAAACCTGCTTTTACTTTAATCTAAATACATTCAGTATTTACTGTTTTGTCAGGTTTTCCAACTATACTGCAGCATAAATCTTGTACCTCACTTGTAAGTTCCTTTGGATGAAAGCAAGTGCTGAGTAAATGCTAATGAAATGTAAATGCTTCACAGACCTGCTTAAATAAATTGACTGCAATATAGACTCATTTATAGTTTGAAATGCTGCTTTCCCCCCCCCCCCCATATAAATCCAAATAGTTGTGCTCAGGACGTGCCCAAGCTGAGAAATAAAGTGAGTTTAAGAGTTGTTGTTTAATTCCATTTCTTAATGTTACCTCTGCATGTCAACTCAGAAGATAGCTGCTGAAAAAGTCCAGTAAAAATAGCCAGAATGCCATCCACTGCATCAGAATTATAGCATGTAAACAAGCACAGCCTCTGGTAATTTAGGGAGTGTCTTATCCAAGCATATTCATAGAAAGTTAAGTTGACCTTAGACTGCTGGAGGACATACTGAACACTTTTCCACACTCTATTACATTCTTCTACCATTACTCTCCATGGCACCATTTCAACTGTTTAACATTTTTTTCTCTAAGTGTTTTTCTCTCCAGAGAAGCTATACCAGGTCTGGCATTCTGCTGGTGCTGTGATACCTCCCTGAAGGGGGCCCTCGGCAGTCACACTACATCCAACCCCTGAACATTCCCCCTTTCCTGATATAAACTTTTTACTTTCTTTAACATAGAAAGTGCTACTACTAGATCAAAGTTTTTTTCCTTGTTAAAGTGCAGTTTTTTCTCTCCACTGTCACTACATGCTTGTTTAGTGTGAGGATTGCTGTAAAGACCCTGACAAAACAGGTCAGTGATTCAATGCAATCTGATGGATTTCCTTACAAAAAGGAAATGTTTAACAAATTGGACTAATGAACAGAACTCATTGCATGGATAAACATGTTCATTTGGAGCGTTTGCTTTGTTAAGTGCCTTGAGATGACTGATTTTGTGAATTTGCACTATATAAATAAACTGAATTGAAGTGGGATAGGAAAAGGTGCACCAGCAACGTGGAGAACTGGTGTTGACAAATAATTACCAAGCAAAATTCATTCAAACATATAAGGGAGTGGATTGGCTCCTAATCCACTTTGCTTGAAGTCCAGGGTGAAGTTTCTACAGTCAGTGATGATTTGGGGCATCATTTCATCTGCTGGTGTCGGTCCACTGGGTTCTGGGAATTCCACACCAGGACTTGGAACCTGCCCACACTGCCAAAGGTAGCAAAAGCTAGTTCAATGACCACGGTGTGCTTTGTTTATTCAGAAATGAGTCAACTTTTTCCCAAAATTTTGAATTGTACCTTCATGTCTACTTGTGATATTCTTTGCTTGAGCAGCTTATACCCCCTCCCCTTCTCCACATCTTATAAACAGCCAATATCCCACAAGATTTGGTTAGAAATGTTGGTTAGAGGGATGGGCTGAATAGGATATTATGTTATATAACACTCACAGACCTTCAAATCTCTACTGGCTTGCTAATTTGTAAAGGCACATCAAAGTGTTGGCAGAAAAATGATAACATTTACTTTTGCAAGTTTTAAAAACGTAAATGATCTGATACTGTATGCTGAATGGCTGCAAATGATCTGGGACATGTTGAATCTAAAATGTGACAAATGATGTGTTTGTCTTATCCAAAACATAAAGATATCTTGTGTTACTTGTGAAAACACAGAAGTGTGTGTATTTTCTCACCACTACCTATTGCAACTACAAGCACAAACTGGTAACATTGTAAGATGGACTGATTTTGCACTTGGGCCAAAGGGGATGAAGGAAGAACCCAGCTCACCGTGCTCGCTGTGGGACATTCTGCTTCACTGCTGGTGTCACAGTATGGAGCCACATCAGGTTTCTCCCTTTGGCAGGTTGGGATGCAAGACATGCATTTTTAGTATTTAAAGTGCTAGCAGAGTCCCAATGCATCACAGTCTTATTCAGTCAAGTCCTCGCATAGAGACAAAGAGGCCTGCATCAACCAGATGTTTTATTTTTGCTAATGGAGCCTGAGGAAATGTATTCCCGCAGCATCCTGCTTCAGTCATCACCCCTCTGTCAGCCTGTCGGAGGTAAGAACGCTCTCTGTCAAAACACACACAAATACATCCCCTCAGGAAACACAATCAATTGTCACTTTTAAAAGAGAAATTAAATGATTTACTTTCTTTTTGCCAAGCATAGCCAAACTGTGCAACAAAATGATGAGCACCTATAAATGTATACCTTATTGAGGGTTTTTAGAGGATACACACAGACTTTTTTTTTGCCAAGGTGATAGGGGGTGTGGTGCTATAGGGCACCAGAGAAGAGAGTATTAGTAAATGGGGAGGAGGAAAAGTGAAGTTCATGCCAAGATGCCAGACAAGACAGTTTGGATGATGAGGAGGAAATGCGTTATGAGCAACAGCACAAAAGCTTATGTGTGATGTCTGGCAGCACATGAGTGAGTGTGACTGCATCCTAAAGGAAGACTTACACAGATATGTCTCATTACTTTTCCTTCATTCAGTGAAGTGTTTTGGCTATGCTACGTATAATGCTGTAAATGTGTAAGACTGACAATGTTGAATTATAATAATCAACTGAACAAAATCAGCATGTTATTGTTAACTATTGTAAATAGCATTGAAGGTGTGTTTGCAAATGTCTCCAAATTGATCTTGTCATGACATTTTAAACACATTTTAAATTTGTGGGTAACACTTTACAATCGAGGTCCCTTTACTGATGCTACTTAGTGCATTATTAAGCATTATTTAAGAGTTAAATGAAACTGAGCAACTGCTTAAATTTGTGCTTAACATTATGTAATGCATAACTAAGCAGACACCCCTGGCCCTTTTTCCTAACAGTATAAGGACACTTCATAGTTAAAGAGTCAATCCATAGTTTTTATCTTCATTCTCCTAACGTTGTTGAAAATTAATTAAACAATGTCCAGTTCTTAAAAAAATATTGGCGGCTTTGTACCATACAACCATAAAAATCAGGTTGAAAGTACATAGGACGTGGGTCTAGCATCTTTGGGGGACCCCGTGTTTCCTTCTGGCCAATTTGGGGTCCTATGCCTGCTGATGATGTCACATTAGAGGATTGGCTGGTCGTACAAATCACAGACCTCACATTACAACGCTCAAAATCATTTTGGCAGTAAGAAACACAAATTCAATAACAAAACCTCTAAACTCTTTCCCAAACATATGTGAAAGAGCAGAACTGACAAAAAAAAACACAATGATGACATCACTGGCAGGTGCAGCCCCCCCGAGTACTTCCAGAAAGTGAGCTGCTAGAAAACTACAATCGACATTGCATTCCCTTATAGCATTAACTTAAGGACCATCAAAGTCTGAGGAGTTACGCTGAGGCTGCATGCTTTCTGCTCCACAGGCAACAACATTTACTGTGATGTTTTTTAAACTAGCAACAGTCAGGAAGGTATAGTGTAAAACTATCCAGAAATGTATGTATGTACTGCCTCCTAGCGGAAGGAAACTATGCACTGCCACTTTAAAAATAATGGTAACATTAATAAAGAGAGTCTTTGTTTTTTTAAGGGAGACTTAGCAGTTCTGGCTTGCTTTTAGCACCCTCTAGTGTTCGTTATTAATTCACTGTGGTAAAACCAAAAGTGAAATTCTTCTCATTGCTGTGTGTTCATCTTTTAACACCTTAAACTAATTGCTGGAATGTCTCCTCAGCCTTTGTCAGTTTCTACAGGAGCAATTACTAAATAAAACAAATCCGCTGTGTTCATGATCTAAACATGCAGGAAACATACTGGAAGCAGACATCATTGCTGGCATGTCAGCTCCACTTTAGCGGCCCACCACTTTAAAGTTGCAAGTGCAATATTCTGGCCACAGAGGGTGGTGGGGTCTGAGTGACAGTTCACTGACCGTGTAAAGGGTCATTTTAGCACATACTGGCTCAAGAAAAGAATTTAAAAATGTAAAAAAGTTATATAAAATGTCGTTAATGCTAAATAATGCACTGAGGACTAGACCCTTATTTTTGCAAGAATTTAGTTTGCAGAAATCAAACTGTAAAATTAATGCATAGCTTGGGAAGATGTAGTGACCAGTGACATACAGTAAAGCCAATTAATTATTAATTACAACTGGAAGTAAAAAAAAGAAACATGTTGTTCCTGTCCAGCTTTATTCATACTTGGATTGCCTCATCTGTGCAGTAGAAACACCAATGTCCCATGAAGAAGAAAAGCCGTCACTTCTTTGAAGAGGTAATGGAGGAGATCAGCTTTATGCTGTGCACTCCCGAGCATCCCATTAAAATTTAACAATGTTTTCCTGGGATGGTTTGACAGGTCAGGAAAACGTTTCATAAATAAAAATGACCCATTTCAGCCAGTTCAGTCACACAATTTGATTTGTTTGTCAAATATATTTCCTCTTCTTTTCTTTGGTTTAATTTTTTAAGGTTAATTAAACCAGATAGATTAGATTAGAACAAGTTTACTAGAAACCATTTTTTACTTATTACTTATCACTCCGAGTTTCACATGCAGCCTGAGTGTAAAAATAGTCTTCTGCCCATATTTACTGCATTAGCTATTGATAGAAAATAGATGGAAAAACAGATCTACATCACACTGTCATATAACATTCATGGACTCACCCATATTGACTCATGATGGGGATGCTGTTGTTGGTTTTAGCATTGGCTAGTAGATGCCAACTGTTAGCAACTCTGCCATACAGCAGAACTCCTTCTGGCTTGTGTTTGTAGAGATCTGTAAATGTACTGAAAAAACAAGTGAACTTGATCTTTAATTGTGAAAAGCAGCTTAAAGGTGTGTCTTTTATTTGTTTCAGAGAGAGGACACACATTTTTGTCATCCTCCTTTTTGCCTGGGACCAGATCTTCAATTCCGTCTGTTCCAACAAGCGGACTGATTCATCTGACATTCAAACACAAAACAGCTGAAGACAAACGATTAGCTAAATAGAGCCATTAGGAGAAACAATGCTGTTGTCGTGCTGCTCTCTGGTTTTGTCAAGCAGTGTGCCAATCTCAATTTACGCATTAAAACAAAATCAGATCCCCTCTGCTCGTAGACATGGGAAAAGCCAGAGGCTTTGGCTGTACAAACTTGACAACTATTGTATAAAGGCCAGTTTACTTTTAAATTTTGAAGACAAAATATTTTTGTCAGCATTTTGACAGATTAAAAAATAAAATTTAAACAATGTTCCCAGTTGAATTTAAAAGGTGATCGACCAAAAACTATTGATCCAAAAACCTGTTAAAACTTTCATTACATTCACCTGTATCAAAAGTACATTAAAGTTTATAAATGTGTCAGAACAAGTGCATTTTAGCATGTCCTCAGTGTCACAGCGTGTGGGCGAGGTGTGCAGAGGTGAGGCGAGGATCCAAACGCGGGGAGGAAGACAGGCAGACAGGTAGGACGTTTATCATAAACTTTAATACGAAACACGCAGGACACTGAAACAATGAACCGACACAAGACACAAAACAGAAGGGGCTTAAATACAAGAGGGAGCTAGAGTGATTGGGAAAACGAGAGGCAGGTGGGAGCAATTAACGAGACACAAGGCTGAACCAAATGGGGAGACAGGACAGGGTGTGACACTCAGTAGCAAAATCACCTAGAGGAGTGTTTAGCTGGTTTGCAAAAGCAAAACACTTTGGCTGAAGAATAGAGGACTTGTCCTCCACCTATGAGTCTGTCTCATTTTGGTAACCTGTCTTCTCTTTCATCCTGTTTGACTAATCTCATCTGCTTAGTACCATCTGTTTTCTCTCAAGTATATAATTCTACACTTTCTCTATTGGTAATTAAACTTTGTGAATTTATTGCATGTAAACCATCTATTTTTGCATACCTGGAATGATGCAGGTATAGACTCATTTTTACACCTGCAGGCACCTTGCTCCTGCAGCGAGCATGTGTGTCAATGTGAGCCTGTATGTTCAAACGCATTCATGTGTGTAATTAGCGAGGCGGCTTCATTAGACAGTCACTGCACTGAGACACCTCCGGTCTCTATCACGTTTAGTATCATGTTTTTTTTCTTCTCCATTATCTCTCTTCCTTTCTTCCACTCGCTTGCTTCCTCCTGTCAATGTCAGTCAACATCCTTTTATCCCATTGTGCAAGGCTGAGTTTGTGCTCCAAAGACAGTGAAAGAAAAATCTAATGTTTATAACTGGTCTTTCCTCAATTTCTGATCTGTCTTTTAGCATTACAAATTCTATATTGAGCCCTCTGTGGGATTCATTTCTTACCCGAATTCCTTGATCTCATGCAGGGTTACTGAGAATTACAGCCAAACCCTGCTTATTTGACACAGTTATCCCATAGATTTTGTGCACCGCAGGTCTCAAGTTTCAGAGTATTTATTTAATGGGGTTGTGTAAATGACATTTGCATATGAAGAAAGTGTCTTCTTGAAGTATGGTGGGGAAACAATGGGCGAGCAAAGGTAGCAGTGTTCCAAACAAAATCAGGAGAAAGGCAAATTTTTTATCTTCTAAGTAACACAAACCCAATAAATCTGTAGCTTGAATGAGCTCTGCATTGTGTGTTTACTGAGGCGACAGATGGTTGTTTTTTTTTGGCTCTACATTTTCTTTTGTTGCACAGGTAGCACACATCCATCAGTCAGTGAACATTAAATGGGCATTACCGATGCAGCGCAGACATTTTTCATTTGGGAAACACAGCACCAAATAAGAAATATCTGCCTTATGCCAGAGTGAAGTGATGTAGATATGCAGAATATAGCGCTCAGTCAAATCTCTGTACATTTTGATTGTGGATGGAAAGATTTTTCACTTCTGTCTTTGCTCTCATCAGTCACCCTCTTCACTTTCTTTGTTTTGGTAGAAGTTTGATACTTGGCCATGAATAAATCCTAGTAGACACAGAGCAGATGAGAGAGCAGAGGCTGTGTGGACCAGAATGAGTTTCAATCTGTTCATCGTCCAACCGATGAAACAATCCATCCAGAGAAGAATCCTCAGTAGGAATTGTAATGAAACAATCAGGAACTCGTTTTAACAGAGTACTGTTTTTTATAGCCCTTCTTCATGCACACCTAAGTCTTTGTCACTTTTTCACTAATTCTAGATGTGCAGTTCATAGTGATCCACTTTGGGAACCACTGTTCTAAATAGAATTACTACATCTAGTCATTTGCTGTGTTTCCATGACCGGAACTTCGGGGTAAATTTACAAGACCCTCCCGACATGCGAGTCTCTCCACTTGACCAGGCCAGATGAACGTTTGTTTTCAGGAACTTTATGAGTTCCTGCTTACTAGGAGGTAAGGTACTAGGGGTGGGATTTGGTACGTTTTTTTAATCAATATCAATGGCATTGTCGATTCTGTCTACCGATCCAATTCCTTATCAATTCCAGAGTAGTTAAACAGGTGGCAAAACACTAACTGAGCACGGTTCCTGCAATATGACTGTCAGTTTCTCTATGATAAATAAGGTTGTACCTGTATCGGTTTGAAATATCTTTCCAAATGTTCTCCTTTATGCTCCCTGTGAAGACTTATCGTCTTGTTTGGTGCAGTGTTGCTGCAGCTTTTGCAAACCACTGCTTATTAACCCTATTTTGTCAAAAATCAGTCGCCAGTAATCTTTGAGCCACTGTCATCTCTACTTTGTTAAAGTTAAAGTCAAAGTTAAAGTCCCATTATCAGACACTGGTAAAACTCATCTCTGTATTTGACCCACCCACATGGGGAGAGGTGAGCTGCAGCTTTGGTCATGCTCTGGAACTATTTGGTGGTTTAACCCTCCAATCCAGCCTCTCAAAACTGAGTGTCAAGCAGGGAGGCATTGGGCCTCATTTTTAAAGTCTTTGGTATGAGCTGACCGGGATTTGAAACTCGGTCTCCCAGTCCCAGGGTGGACACTTTACCACTAGGCTATTGAGAAGGTAAGAAGGTTGTTGATCCTCTGGTAATTTTTTTCCTATCACTAGCAGAAACTCAGGAACTTCAAAATCTGTATAAAATTAGGGGACTCTACTATGTCCGACACATGATAATAGTTCTAGCGATGACCTTAAAGCGACTCTAGTCTATAAAAACCCACTGATGACGGCTGATTCTAAATAGTTTACCATAGTCATTCCTTCCTAACTGTCGTTGTCGTTTTCCTCCGCTTATCCGGGCCCGGGTCGTGGGGGCAGCATCCCAACTAGGGAGCTCCAGACCGTCCTCTCCCCGGCCACCTCCACCAGCTCCTCCGGCAGGACCCCAAGGCGTTCCCGGACCAGACTGGAGATGTAACCTCTCCAACGTGTCCTGGGTCGACCCGGGGACCTCCAGCCGGCAGGACATGCCCAAAACACCTCCCCAGGTTGGCGTCCAGGAGGCATGCTGACCAGATGCCCAAACCACCTCAACTGACTCCTTTTGATCCGGAGGAGCAGCGGTTCTACTCCGAGTCCCTCCCGAATGTCCGAGCTCCTCACCCAATCTCTAAGGCTGAGCCCGGCCACCCTACGGAGGAAACTCATTTCGGCCGCTTGTATCCGCGATCTCGTTCTTTCGGTCATTACCCAAAGCTCATGACCATAGGTGATGATTGGGACGTAGATCGACCGGTAAATCGAGAGCCTGGCTTTCTGGCTCAGCTCCCTCTTCACCACGACAGATCGGCTCAGCGTCCGCATCACTGCAGACGCCGAACCAATCCGCCTGTCGATCTCCCGATCCCTCCTGCCCTCGCTCGTGAACAAGACCCTGATATACTTAAACTCCTCCACTTGAGGTAGGACCTCTCCCCCGACCCGGAATTGGCAAGCCACCCTTTTCCGGTCAAGAACCATGGTCTCAGATTCGGAGGTGCTGATCCTCATCCCAGCCGCTTCCATCAGACTTCTAAAATTTCCTACAAAAATCTGCATGTAGTGTTCCACAGCGTGCAACCCTGGGCTCACTTTTTATATTTAGAATATCCTCTATTTCCATCAGCTTCTATGCAAAATTACACACATTGGTCTACCTGACTAATAAACTCTCATATTTTCCCCTGTTCACCCAGTTGACTGTTTAGTACTTAATAAGCACTGGTTTGTTCACAGTATCTGTAGAATTGAGTGCGTTCCAGATGTATTACGCTTTTATAAGGTGAAAAAAATCTAATTAGGCTGACTCCAAACGGTAATCAGTTTTATTGTCCCAGTTTGCTGTAACATCTCAATATAACAATCATAACAATACATTGTTATCAAAATGATATTTATTCTTGTATGAGTAATGGCATGCTAACTCCTGTAAACATATAGGCACAGTCATTTGTCAGATGTTTGTTTTGCTGTTATGAAACAAGGGCTGTGGTGCCGTTGGGATCTGCTACCTGTCTGCAAGTTTAGGATCCATGTTTTTGATCGTGTGACACACACAAAATTGCCAAAAGGGAAATAAACCAGTGAGTATCTGATGATTCCAAAATGTTTTTATGGTTTCTGAATTCTGATTGATTTTTAAATAGTCTTGAAAATAAAAGTCGGTTCAATTTCAAGTCAACGCATATAAAGTAAAGAACAGACATCAAATGAATAGTGTAACTGCGGAAGACTAAAATTATTCTTTTAATTGATACAAGCATTGTCAGATTCAGCGTTAGGCTTGAGTAGATGAATAGATATAGTGGCAGTTTTCTATTCCAACACAAGCCAGTCCAGAGATCAGTAAAACTGGCCCAAAGTGTGAAGAGAAACACTGACAGCTCAATTTCAGTCGTTTATGGACTATAAAAAAGAACTTGGTAAATTTGTAAAACAAACAAACAAGAAAAAATAGACAACATCTGCCTGCTGTTTTGAACAGACTGTTAAGAAAAAAACTTGTGAAATATCATTAAATATTGATTTGTCTGTTTGTTTAAGCCTCAATCAAATGTGTTACCCAAATGATTAGCAAAAAGAAGTATTTTTTAGTTATATAGTTTTTCACCTTTAGATAACATAGAAAGTGATTTAAATACACCATGTTATAGCTTCTAGACCCAAAAACTTAATAGTGTTTAATCAGTGAGTGCACCTCTTCAGTGTTCTTGAAGTTTTCTTTTTAAAGATGTTGTTAAAATCATGAAAAAAAATCTATAAATATCTCTTTAGTCTATGGACTGCTTTATCATTACTTTGTGAAATGTGCCAGTTTTCAAAGAAGAGCTTCTGTTTCATTAAGCCCGTGTCTCTGTGTATATAAATGAGGTATTTTCTTTTGCCATTTTGTTCAACATCACACCTGAAAACTCTCTCTCTCTCTCTCTCTCTCTCTCTCTCTCTCTCTCTCTCTCTCTCTCTCTCTCTCTCTCTCTCTCTCTCTCTCCAGGCACAATGTATTCCCTGGCTAACCAATTTACATAAACTGATATCTTAGTGTTAATTTAACTTCAGCCGCATCTAAATCTAACCATAAAAACAATTTGTAACAAAAATAGCCAAAATTCTAATTTATTTCAAATCCAAGAACTAGATGTATTTGAGATGCAGTGCCTTGCAAACATTTTCATTCCCCTTAAACTTGTGTACATAATTCATCATTCGTGGTTTTTAAAATATTAATCAAATAAAAAATCTGAAAGTATTGCATTCATTTGTATTCAAACCCTAACATCAATTCTTTGTAGACCCATCTTTCGCTGCAATCACAGCTGCACTACTTTTGGGCGTACGTCTCCACCTGCTTTGCACATCTAGAATGACATTTTTGCCTTTTCTTTGCTGCAAAATCACTCAAGCTCATCCAGATTGGATGTAGAGAATCTGTGAACAGCTAGTCTTGCCACAGATGCTGGGATTTAGGTCTGGAATTAGACTGGTCCATTCTAACATAAATTAGTTTATCTAAACCATTCTATTGCACCTGATCATTGTCCTTTTGGTAGATGAATCTCTTCAGTCTCAAGCCCTTTGCTGCCTCCACTACTTTATGTTCCAGAACTTCCCAGCTTTCCTGACCTTGCTAAAAGAAAAGTGTCAGGGTGCGCTGGTGAGTGGAGCGGAGGTGAGGATCCAAATGCAGGGGAGAAAGCAGGCAGGCAGACAAACTGGACAACTGAAAGGGTTTTAATGATTCACGCACGCAGGACATGGAAACAATGAAGCAACAAGAGACAAAGGACTGGAGGGGTTTAAATACAGGAGGGCTGGGAGCTTGGGTGATTGGGAAACAAGAGGCAGGTGGGAGCAATCAACAGGGACACAGGCTGAACCAAATGGAGAGACAGGACAGGGTGTGACAGTACCCCCCCCCTCAAAGGGCGGCTTCCAGAAGCCCACAGGAACACAGAACAGGGCCGGAGGAGGGGAACCCGGATGGAGGGCCGAGAGGGACAGAGGGCCCGATGATCAGGAGGCAATGACGACGACGGGCTCTTGGGGGCCTGCGCCTGGGGCAGAGGAGGAGGCAACGACGGGCTCTTGGGGGCCTGCGCCTGGGGCAGAGGAGGAGGCGACGACGGGCTCTTGGGGGCCTGCGCCTGGGGCAGAGGAGGAGGCGACGACGGGCTCTTGGGGGCCTGCGCCTGGGGCAGAGGAGGAGGCGACGACGGGCTCTTGGGGGCCTGCGCCTGGGGTAGAGGAGGAGGCGACGACGGGCTCCTGGGGGCCGGCGTCTATGGCAGAGGAGCTCTGTAGACTGGGCCGGGGACAAAGCCCCTTGGACGGGCTGGACCGGAGACTCGTAGAAGAGCTGGACCGGATACGGTATGACCTCCAGAACCACCGTTGGCACTGGAGACGGTGGAGACGTCGGACTAGAGGGAGCGCCGACCTCTGGACAGGAGAGAGCGCCGACCTCTGGACAGGAGAGAGCGCCGACCTCTGGACAGGAGAGAGCGCCGACCTCTGGACAGGAGAGAGCGCCGACCTCTGGACAGGAGAGAGCGCCGACCTCTGGACAGGAGACAGCGCCGACCTCTGGACAGGAGACAGCGCCGACCTCTGGACAGGAGACAGCGCCGACCTCTGGACAGGAGAGAGCGCCGACCTCTGGACAGGAGAGAGCGCCGACCTCTGGACAGGAGAAAGCGCCGACCTCTGGACAGGAGAGAGCGCCGACCTCTGGACAGGAGAGAGCGCCGACCTCTGGACAGGAGAGAGCGCCGACCTCTGGACAGGAGAGAGCGCCGACCTCTGGACAGGAGAGAGCGCCGACCTCTGGACAGGAGAGAGCGTCGACCTCTGGACTGGAAAGAGCATCCTCAGACGAGGCAACTTCAGACGAGCCGACTTCGGAGGAGGAGGTGACGTTATCGGACGAGCCGACTGCAGAGGCGATGTCATCGGACGAGCCGACTGCAGAGCAGGCGACTTCAGAGGCGACGTCGTCAGACGAGCCGACTTCAGAGGCGGCGACTTCAGAGGCGACGTCGTCAGACGAGACGACTTCAGAGGCGGCGACTTCAGAGGCGACGTCGTCAGACGAGACGACTTCAGAGGCGGCGACTTCAGAGGCGACGTCGTCAGACGAGACGACTTCAGAGGCGGCGACTTCAGAGGCGACGTCGTCAGACGAGACGTCGTCAGACGAGCAGACTTGGGAGGCGGCGACGTCGTCGGACGAGCAGACTTGGGAGGCGGCGACGTCGTCGGACGAGCAGACTTGGGAGGCGGCGACGTCGTCGGACGAGCAGACTTCAGAGGAGACGTCATCAGGGGCGTCGACTTCTGGACAGGAATGGGCGTCGACTTCTGGACAGGAACGGGCGTCGACTTCTGGACAGGAACGGGCGTCGACTTCTGGACAGGCACGGGCGTCGACTTCTGGACAGGAACGGGCGTCGACTTCTGGACAGGCACGGGCGTCGACTTCTGGACAGGCACGGGCGTCGACTTCTGGACAGGCACGGGCGTCGACTTCTGGACAGGAACGGGCGTCGACTTCTGGACAGGAACGGGCGTCGACTTCAGGACAGGAACGGGCGTCGACTTCAGGACAGGAACGGGCGTCGACTTCAGGACAGGAACGGGCGTCGACTTCAGGACAGGAACGAGCGTCGACTTCCATCGACTTCAGGTCCGGGGGCGTCGGCTTTGGGTCCGGAGGCGTCGACTTCTGGTCCGGAACCAGAACCATCTGCTTCGGGGTCAGAACCGTCTGCTTCTGGGCCGGAACCGGAACTGTCTGCTTCGACGCCCGAACCTTCGGCTTCTGGGCCGGAACCGGAACCGTCTGCTTCGGGGCCCGAACCTTCTGCTTTTGGGCCGGGACCGCCTGCTTCCGGACCGGTATCATCAGTTTCTGGGCTGGAGGCAGAGCTGCTGCAGGAGGAGCTGCCTGGCCAGGCTGGACCAGATGCGGTGCGACCTCCGGGACCACCGCTGGAACTGGATGCGGAGCGTCCACCGGGGCCACTGCTGGAGCTGGCTGCGACAGAGCAGGTGGTGCTGAGAACTGTGAAAGCAGGGAGGACAGACCGTCCAGCTGACGCTCCTTAAGGCTGAGGGTCCAATGGAGCTGGGCCAGCTTAGCCCGGAGATCGGCGAGCTCCGCTGGGTGAACACCATGCTCGCTCGTCTGGTCCTGAGATGAGGAGGATAGAGCGTCCAGGCGGGATTCCTGGAAGCTGATGAGCTGGCGGAACCGGCCAAGCTCCGCCTGGAGACTGACGAGCTCAGTCAGCTGGGCTGCGGCCAATGCTCCTCCCTCAGCAGATGACGGAGGCGCCGATTGGGTCGGAGGTCTGGCCGGGGGCTTGTCCAAACTGCTGCGCAGAGCAGGGGCAGCGGCGGGCACACAACTCCATCCCGGTACACAGGACTGCGGGGCAGCCCGGCGTCTCTCCCCACGCCGTGGACCAACGCCGGGGGAGCACACAGCCAGACGGGTGCCCACGTAACTGGAGTGATCCGAACGCGTCTCGCGATCCGGTCTCTCATCAGGCGCTGGGAGGGTGGAGAGGAAGGCCGAGGGTGCACGCTGACGCCGTCGTCCGCGGCGAGGCGGAGCTGGAGCTGGAGCTGGAGAAGCTGGGTGGTGGCTTGGAGCGAGCCACTGGAGCAGGTACTCCCTCGGGAGAATCTCCCCGCTGGGTCCTTCAACTGGGGGTTGCTTCATTCTGTCAGGGTGCGCTGGTGAGTGGAGCGGAGGTGAGGATCCAAATGCAGGGGAGAAAGCAGGCAGGCAGACAAACTGGACAACTGAAAGGGTTTTAATGATTCACGCACGCAGGACATGGAAACAATGAAGCAACAAGAGACAAAGGACTGGAGGGGTTTAAATACAGGAGGGCTGGGAGCTTGGGTAATTGGGAAACAAGAGGCAGGTGGGAGCAATCAACAGGGACACAGGCTGAACCAAATGGAGAGACAGGACAGGGTGTGACAAAAAGCATCCCCACAGCATGATGTTGCCACCACCATGTTTCACAGTGGGGATGAGCAGCATTTCTTTTCTGCCACACATAAGGAAATAGTTCATGTTTGGTCTGTTTGGATCAGAACACCTGCACCCACACATGTCCTGTGTCCCTTGCATGACTCCTTGCAAATTGCTCTTTTTGTGTTTTTCTGTCGACAATGGCTTTCTTATTGCCACTCTTCCATTTAGGGCAGGTTTGTGGTGTACATGACTTACATTTGTCCTGTGGGCAGAATGTTCCATCAGAGCTTTGGATTGCTGCCACCACGACAGGCACCAACGATCCTGAGACCACAGCTCCGGTCGGCCGCCTCAACAATGGAGGCACGGAACAGGGTCTATTCAGACTCAGTGTCCCCCGCTTCCCCTGGAACATTTTGGAAGTTCTGTCGGAGATGGGAATTGAAGCACCTTCTGACAGAAGACTCTGCCAGACATTCCCAGCAGACACTTGCAATACGTTTTGGCCTGCCTGGTCTGACCGGCATCCTCCCCCACCACCTGAGCCTACTCACCACCAGGTAGTGGTCAGTTGACAGCTCCGCCCCTCTCTTAACCTGAGTGTCCAAGACATGCGGCCGCAGGTCAGATGAAACAACAACAAAGTCGATCATCGAGCTGCGACCTAAGGTATCCTTGTGCCAAGAGCACATATGGACACCTTTATGTCTGAACATGGTGTTCATGGTTTCCATTTATATAATTCATCATAAGAGGTCTTTGGGCTGCTCTTTGTCTGATCCCTCACCTAGGACCTGTTTGCCATGGGTGACCCTACCAGAGGCATAAAGCCTCAGGCAACTTAGCTCCTAGGATCATTGGGGCACTCAAACCTCTCTACCACAGTAAGGTGGCAGCCCAGGGAGAGGCACATCACAGCACATCCTCTTTATTATAAAGGATTTTGGATGTTTTACACTGTTTTTGTGTTTGACTTCCCATCTGACCCGATCTCATCTGCGGAATTTGACATGTTTGGGAAGTGTTGAGTGTCAAAATAGACTCTGAGGGTAATGATTGCATGTCCTTTTTTCTGGGGCACGTGCATAATTTTAGCTGCTGGTGGAAAGGAACTCATCCACTATAATGGCGGCTAATTGGCACGTAGTACGTTTTGCGGTCATTTCACAATTCTTTCATGTGCAGTACAAGGAAGGGGTTAGTCTAAAACATTTAGAGCATTAATAAATACCATTAATCATCCTAAAATTAACTTCTTTTGTTTGAAAATACATAGCTTCAGAAAAAGCACTTGAGCACTTGACCTTCTTCTCAAAATTCCTATGCAGCAATGGATTGTGGGTAAAACCCTTCACCCAATTTTGCATCGATGCAGACTTGGGCCAACTGCAGATCAAGGGTGTAAAAGGGGCGTGGTCAACTTCTGCACTTGAGGATCAGGACACCCAATGCACTTGCACTCCTGGACTGGAACATGCAGTTTAAGGGTGCAAGGGTGGACGTGCGAGTAATGGGATTGGGCCTAAATGTTTATTGACCAATTCTGATAGGGTTGCTATCCTGTTGCATCATGGACCTTGTAGTTTTGTCACACCATAAATAAGCCCAAAACAAAAATAATTCTAAAATAAAATGAAGGAGTGTTTTGTTGTTTGATCTCCAAACAAGCAGATTACCAAAACTTCTTTGGGCCACTCCAATAATGAGCTCAAAGAAAAAAGTGGACAATCACATCTCCTACATTCATGGACAACAGCAATTGTTTCCCTGAGATTATTGCTGATCTTATTGGTCTCATCGGAGGATCGCTTCTGGCACTTTAAACCTCATAATCAGAAAAGTAATGAAGTGATAAAGTATTAATGCATACACCACAATGGCACAACAAGCAAGAGACAATCACAAAAATTTTATAATGAAAAACAAAACTCTCCAATCCTTCAGAGGGAAAAATATGTTGTTTGTTTTTGTTTCAAACTGATATGCTCGCGTATGCACACACACACACACACACACACACACACACACACACACACACACACACACACACACACACACACACACACACACACACACACACACACACACACACACACACACACACACGCTCGCGCTCAGAGAGATAAAGAGAATCATCTGAGTAACATTTGTATGAACCATCTATCCCACTGAGGCCTAGTTGTGTTAATTTCCATAAAACCGACACCATTTCCAAAAATCCACCCTCCACTCTGCCACTTTACACCATCACATGACGACTGAAAGCTTATGGTTCTAAAATGCAGACCTCATTTAATTTGTAGTTTGAGCTCACTAGTTTTCCTGCACTCATGTAATTTGTATCAGACATCATAAGATAAATATGAGGCTAAAAAGCTGTTAGACACCGAGATAAAAACGGAGAAAGCAGCGCTACTTTCGCGAGATGGTACTCACACTATTTCAACCCATCATTTGTTAAGCCTAATGCTTCAGCTTCTTCTCTTTTCTCTTCATCATCTCCATTTTTCTCTGCTAGTTTCTTCTTGCATTCCATTGCCTTGACTGTGCCCCAGTGGAAGAATTTCCTTTCATATAAAAAATAAATAAAATCTGTCTCTAATTGTCACTGTTGACCACACAAATGCTCTAACATTACTGTCATGTTAATTTTCTGTCAAGAACATGAGAAAGTCTGGTCAAATGCACTACAACACTCCTCGGATCAAAGACATGATGGACCAGTCAGAAGATTTGGTCAGATCTTTTACTAATTGTGGTCTAACTCAGGTCATGTATATATTGTGGACACACTCATACTTCATTTCCAAGCAAGCAGTCTAAGATTTCTTAAAAAGTAAGTCCCCCTCTACCAGAGTCTAACTCAACTCCCATTTCCTGTTTGAAAAATGCGCCACAAGGAGGTGTTTGCTGTCAGACCGAGAGGGTGGAGTCGCTAACAAATACACACACTCAGGCTCACAGCAACACTGACATCATATGGTACCAGCTAACGTCATACGGTATCTCTTAGCCAATAGCAATGGCAGATTTAAATTCAAATGCAGTACAAAGTTTTACCTGAAGCACTGCACTACTGAAAGTTTTAGGCAGATTATTTAAATTTTAACTAAGATGTTCTAAAGTGCCAAATTATTGACTAGATGTTTCTACAGCACGATTAGACAACCATTTCTATAGTTATCAGCAAAAAAGTGGATTTGGGGGTGACTTGCTCTTTGAGTGATTTTGAGCAAAAGCACTTCCTGCTTTCCAAAGGTCTTTTGCATCGATTCTGTGAATATTAGTAGTTTTGTTACTTACCGTAAATCCTCTAATATTAGTCTGTATTTAATTAACTGCCAGGTATCATATTTTGGCCGGTGTCGTAGTCGGCGGAGGTGAATAATGGCCGGTTTTTCATTGTGGCCGGGTGGAATGTGGTAACAAACAAGTACGGGGGGTGGTTGTGTCATCCGTCTCACTTTTGATTTGCCAGTGATAGACCGCGAGGATAACTTTAACCTTGCGGAGATGAAGAGGAGGCGAAAATTTGATATCAAGTTCAAAGAGAACGTGCTGATTATGCTGCAGAACACTCTGGGGAGCAGTAGCATGGGTTGTATGAACTAGTCACCAGTCGACTTCACCGCTCTATAGTGACTTTTTATGCCTGTCATCAACTAGTCGCTGTCACGTGATAATGGCCGGCAAGATGCAGTCCTCAGAAAAGACAGCAGCCTGCTGTCTGCAGGTGACAAGCTCCTGAGCGTCGGGAGGCAACGCGCTGTGCCAGAGCGTCGGTACTGACACCCGTCGTAAAACGGACATTTAACCAAATTGTGACGTTTACCCTCTTGCAATTTAACATTCCCCTCACCCCCATCCTAACCTTAACCAGCTTGCGCATGCAAAGCTCTGATTGTTGACGCGCTCCAGACATCTGCGTCCTGAGCACGGCCACAGTAACATTATCAAATCAGGTGTCGCCACCTCAAAACTAATTTAACATGCGATCGTTCATGTCGGCTCATTTCCTTTTATGCTTTCTGTCTTTTATTCTTTATTTGTGCCTGATGCGTTTTGCTGCTGTGGATCGGGGCGCATCACCTCTTTTGTCCTCGGTGACACACCGATCACTGATGTGGCCGGCGAGCACTCCGCTGTTTTTGCGGTCGGTAGATCTTTTAGAACTGTAGTTCAAAGGTAACTCATAAGGTGAATATATATGAAGCCAGGTAGGAGTTTTTCTTTAGGACTGAGAGGAGATGCAGGAAGATAATAAACAGAGAGAACAGAAAAATAGACTAAAAAAAACAAGTTAGTTTTTGTACCTGGTGGTTGCAACAAACAGACACCATTGAAGGTAATCAGAAGTGAGGAAGAGAAAATGAAATAATTATCTTAATGTTTAGAGCAGCAGGAACTCTGAGAGGCTGCAGGCGCATCAGTGAGTTTGCGGCCGCTGTGCGGGGGGGGGGGGGGGGGGGGGGGGGGCTGAAGCAGAAACTACCGTTGTTAAAAGAAATGTGTTTAACTTTGAAAATGTGGCCGCAATTTTAATTGTCAAAAACTCCAGCGAACCATTAGTTCATTTTGCTCAAATAGAAATTGAGGCCTGCCTCTAATTCTGGTCCTCCGTCCAATAAAGGCCTGGAGCTTGATGAGCGTGAGTCAAATACTGGCCCGGGCCTCTATTAGAGGATTTACAGTATTTCCAGATTCATCTGTGTGGTTAATGAATAAAAAAGGTCGATCAATGTTGTGTTACTTTATAAGAGACAAGAAAAGGAATGTATGTTTTGAAGTACACCATTGAACTCAACCTATGTTGATTTTTGTTAAGACCTTTTATAAATATGGAAAGAGGACAAGTGAACAACAGATAAAGTGTAGTGGGCTTAACTTTGATGTCATAACTTATTTTATTATGCCTAGTTGTCCACTTAGTACTCGTTCGTCTATTCATATGTCGCATTGACAATCTACATACTAGGATTTAATGCTGTTTACCATCAGCTTTGTTAGATCCTGAGAAAGATCAAACAATATTAGCATATGAAGCTTATATCATGTATAAATATCCAGGATATTTATACAATGGATAGAAGTTAATACTTCAACCTGCTTGGTCTATATTTAATCCAAAGATTAATATTTAATTTAAGAGATTTAAATTAATAGCAAAAGTTTATTTATTACCAGAAGACTTAATGGAATCTTTGCTTGTTCAATAACCAAATATACATCATTCTGTGTTTCATTTCAAAGAAGAGTCAGGTTTAAAAAGTTAAGAATTTATTACTAACAATTTAAAGATGACAATTTAAAAATGACATTTATAAGTGACAATTTATAACAGCTTTGATATTAAAACTTGGTGTTAAAAACAACCTGTGTCTGGGTGAAAACTAAATAGAAATGTGTGCGTTTGGATGCGTGGATGGAATCTCAGAAGGTTCCTATCAGAGAGAGAAACGCGTTCTGGGTTAAAGAGTTGTTTTGCAGCTAACTAAGTTGTTTCTTAGAGAGAACAGCATTGGACGCTATCTGTCGGAAGTGTCTATCTCAACCAGTTAGGAGACCCCCTGTTGGATCCGAGATGTCAGGAGGAGATGATGACCTCCGAGCACGAGGTGGGTAGAGGAACCTTGGTGCGACCAAATCGGTCCTGAGATGTCTCTGGGTCACAACGACTGATGGAACTGGTTGCATCTCAAAAAATCAATAACTCTGAAGGAGTTTTGCGTCAGCTGGTGCAGGTGGCATTTATTCAGAGCGATTCTATCGGCGTGCCAGAACAGCTTAGTGAGGCTTCGGGCAGCCGACCCTTGTCCTCTGGGACTCTCGTGCCACAGAGAGTCTTTGGTTGGTTCAGAACTGAACTTGAACTGAGGAGTTTTTGGTTTTAACAAAACCTCAGAACACGCCCTCTCAGAGACAGAAAGCTTTGGCTATGGAGCAAAGACATGTGAGGTGCAGTTACCTTTACCCTGATTCAGTCCCCTGCATGGTGTGTACACGTGTACATGACCTTCTGGTTACTGATCAAACATTACTGATTATCATAAATAATTGTTATTATTAACCAAAGAATAATAAGTCATTTCAGTAATTAAATACATTTATAATGAACCATGATGATTATTTATGATGATTATTTATGAACCTTGTAATACACAGTGAAAAGAGTTTATAAAAAATGAATATTTTAAATCTTGAAGTGTCCTTCGTCTTGGGACGGAACAGCAGAAAGATAAAAGGCAGTCAGATTAAAGATGGTTTTAGCAGACTTTACGTCTCCTGTGATGGATAATCTGTGGACAGAAGTACAGCTTGACCCAGCTCAACCTAGCTGGGGAAGTGTGACCTTTGGGTCACAAATGAGGCCATTCATGTCGCTACACATATAGGCTGTGTCTCAATTCAGGGTCTGCATCCTTCGAAGGACCCAGCCCACCCGGCCGACGTGGGCTGCGTCCTCCGTCGGCCGGGTAGACCGGATGTTAACGGCTGTGAATTTGGACAGGCCTAGCCTTCATGAACTCCCTCGGCGAACGTTCCGTCGCCTAGCAACCGTGGAACCGCTGGGCAGAAGGCAGAAGGAACCTTAAACGATGGAGCTCGACGTTTTATTTAGCTTTTTAACCCCCAGAAACCCAAATTTAGAAAACAACTGCAAAATATTTTTTAACCTTTCACATGTTGTTCTAGGAGGCCAGATAAACGGGCCTATTTACACATTTTAACAGCCAATAGTGTTGCAGAACTGAATAGGACCTATTAGCAATGTAAATGTGGTTTTAAAAAGAAAAAAAATGGGGAAGGTTTATTTTTGTAGACTTAAATCTGATGTTGTAATACTACAACCGTGGGTCTCTGGGGGTTAATCATTTCCTTGACTGTTGGAGAGCTAATTCAGAGAAAATACTTTAGACTAGCTGAGCCTGAGCAAAGATGTGATAATAGTTTTTAATACTTTCTAAGGGTCTTACTTTGACCAAAACCGATTGATCACCTTTTAAGACTTTTCAAGACCCAGCGGATACCCTCTAGTAAACAATTCTCATTTGTAAACAAAAATAAAATTCAAGAGTTTAATGCAGAACTGATTTTATTTAGATATTTCTTTTACATGTACATGTTTAATCTTCATTAACCATTTTTTTCTAGCAAAGTAAAAAGCTGTCAAAGTTCTTCCTTCTCTCCTGTGCTCTCTGCTGCTCTGCAGCCTCATATCCTCCCTGATCAGCTCCAGAAGCTCATCGCTGGCACCTTCCCCTGGATGCCCATTTTCTCCAGAATAGTCTTAACAAACATGTAAGAAAAGAAACAGGAAGAGAAAAGAGGACAACGGGTTATTCCTTTCATGTTTTCGCAGAAAAAAATATACTCAAACGAGTTTTTAAAATATGAGATGTTATTGTACCTCCATGCCACAGCCGCCGAATACTTTGCTCCGGTGATCATGTGGTCCATCTCCGCCCTAAGCTTAATAAATTCCCTGGTTTTCTCTTTTGGTCCTAAAATACAAACTTCTATTAAAATCAGGGGGAAACGTAGTGGGAGAAGTACGACACCGAGCGCGGCCGAACATACGAGCCGAGACCGCAATACAAGCACTTTTACTGTAACATTTCTAACTAAAATAACGTTCATGTATCACAAAAAGTCCTTAAACTGACAGTTTTCAAGTTTATACTTACATTTATAAGCGCAATCCTCTCCGACAGCTCCCGCTTCACTGTCCGCCATTGTTTTTAAGTTTTTCTGCCGGCCGGCCCGCAAGGCATCTTGGGAAATGCTACCTATTGAAGGATACACCCGACCCATCCTTCATTCAGGCGAAAAGAAGGCCGCATTCGTCGACCGCATTTGAAGGAGTCTTCGAATTGGGACAGGCCGAGTCGCGGCGCTGTGACGTAACCGGCCGACGAATCCGGCCGAGGTAGGATGCAGACCCTGAATTGAGACACAGCCATAAAACATTTTATGCTTATCAGTCCATTGATCTAGTGGAATGTAAATGGTAAATGGTATTGGGTTAGGGTTGCCCGTATTTGTACAGTGCCTTCTTAGGGTTCTACAACACCCCAAGGCACTTCACAACGCAATCAGTCATTCACCCAGTGACACACACAATGCTATTGGAGATGAGCTTTGATGTAGCCACAGCTGCCCTGGGATGCACTGACAGAGGTGAGGCCTGCCTAACACTGACTACACCAATTCCTACGACCACCACCAGCAGGCAAGGCGGTCCTGCCCAAGGACACAACATCAGCATTCTCTGGTCAAACTGGCATTGAACCTGCAACCTTCCAATTACTGGACAACCCGCTCTATCTCCTGAGCTACTGCTGTCCCAGTAATAGAAGAAGAAACTATTTTTATATAGCGCCTCTCAAGATTAAAATCATGAGTAATGTATCATAAACACAAGTTTCTATTTGTTACTTGTTATGTAAAACATAGACTACATTATCCCATCTGTTTGAATAATGAACCGATATAGTAACACAGACTCCGCTACTCATCTAGTTACAGTGAACATGCACACATTTTAACACCTTACAACCAAAAACTTAAACTTTTTACTTAGAGCTTTTCTGTCAGGGACCAACACTAAGTGGCACATGAATGTGAACAGACTTTTGCAATGCTCTGTAAATGTGGTGTGAAAGCAAAAGGAACCGCTGTAAACAATATGGTGGAGGCGAGATGAAAAGGAATGTGTTAATAGTCTATCCTAAGAACACTGGAATCTATCCATGAGCATGTTCTTACATTTAGCAATGGAAGCTGAGATAAAAGAAAAGGAGTTAAATGTTGTTACTGGCATCCTTTGAATGCAGCAAACTGGTCTGCATGCGGTCCCAGTAAACCCAGACAGGCAGGGAGGAAGCTGGTTAGCCCAGAGAGATTGTGTCTTAGGCAGATACCCCAAATAAAAGAAAACAGAGAAGTTAAAGGCCTTCTTACCAGACTGCATTAGGTTATTTTCTGAGTGCAAACCCCAAGTATAAAATTATTGAACCTACCAAAGAAATTAACAAGACAGTTCCCTTTTTGGCTGCAAGACTGCCATAAAGGCTTGTTGTCTGTGGAACAAAAACCAAGGTTTCCAAAAACGTGCCGTCTGTTTTTAAAAATGTGTGTGTGTGTGGGTGTGGGTGGGTGGGTGGGGGGGTTGGGGGGGGGGGGGGGGGTTGGGACAACAACCAAGGCCTTCAAGTAAAACAACTTGCAACTTTTTCATATTTTGAAATCTTTTTTTGAGCCAAGTAGTATTCACCATCGTCAGAAGTGGATACCTCCCTGGAGGGCTTAAGTCCAACCAGCCATTCCTCCCCATCCCCACACATTTTTCTCCTCCTGCTCCCTCACATCCAGTGTTGGGAAAGTTACTTTTAAAAAGTAATTAGTTATAGTTAATCATTACTATGTGAAAAAGTAACAGTTACTTACAGAGTTATGAGATTATAAAAGTAACTTATTACAAAGAAAAATAACTACTTACTTACTTTGTTTCATTAAAGAATGCAAGAAAAATTGATTAATTAAACTTACTTAATTTACTATAAATTGCTACAGTAGTGAAATATAAATGACTAATAACTGGGACATAATAAAATGTAAGTCCAAATGTTTTTATGAACCTGAATTATTTAAATAAATAAGAACCTAACAGGAGGAACTACTAACAGGAACATTACACTTATTTAGACTATTAAAAGGTCACTGTGTGATATTCAACAAGACCCCAATCAGCTACAATTTAAAATTGCAAATAGAAATACCTGTAAAGGTTCCTGAGCCTTTACATGGTCTCTCAGTCTAGTTAAATTACAGAAATTAATGTACAGTATTTTAATTGTTCCAGCTTCACATAATTGTGTGTTTTTATGTTTATGTTTATTTATTTGGCAGACGTTTTTATCCAAATCGACTTGCAATATAGGGCATGTTGTGATCTGTGGGGGAAACCGGAGTATTCGGGGGAATCCCACGCATGCATGGGGAGAACAAGCAACTCCACGCAGAAAGGCCGCAGCCAAGTTTCGAACCTGCAACCTTCGTGCTGCGAGGCAACAGTGCTAACATCTGCACCACCATGCAGCCCATTTTTATTAGCATTTCTGTTGCTGCTAATCTAGTAATGGTTAAATAAATAAATAAAATCCTTTAAAATGACACTAGAAGAGGCACAAACCTGATGGAGGACTTAAATGTACTAACGTGGGTCAGACCCAACCACAGAAAAGCTGAAGCTGGCAGGTAAACACACACATGGTAGTTCTAATAACACCTGAGCTTCAAGACGTCTGAGACTGATGTAACCAGTGTTACAGCGGGACTAAAGACATGATCAGAAACAGGTTACAGCTGGATGATCTAGGAAGGTAGAAGATCAGGACGTCTGAGAGATGAACAGGTGAGCGGACCTTCGGGATGTCCCGCTGTCATGCTAAGGGCACGGCTGCAGATCCACACCTGCAGCCATAGACTATTCATCACGTCTTCCTCGTTCTTTATGGGCTGTGATGCGTTTGGATGAAAACATCTGCCTCTTTAGCTCCTGATCAGCTGATGACAGCTTCAACACACCGCGCAGCTTAACGCACGCATTTTCTCATCAGTAACAGAAACGACGTTTTGATAAAAGAAGACAGTAATTAATTAGTTTGCTCGTTACTGAAAAAAAATTTTTTTTAGTAACGTAGTGATTTTAAACGGCGTTATTCCCATCACTGCTCTGTGGTGTCTACAGCAGGCAGTGACTGAGACAGTGAGAACACTGAGGGTCTCCGCCCACCCGGCCAATCATCATCGTGTTTGTAAGTGCGTTACCGACACCTCTCTCTCCCTGGCTGCAGCTGAAGTGTGGAGGTCACACTGCTGCTCAACATTCGACAAGCACATAGCAACGCACAACCTTCCGTCCCCAGTAACGGTAATGGCATTGCAACAGCGGGAAAAGTAATTAATTAGATAATTCCGTTACCCAAAAAAAGAACGCCGTTAGTAACGCCATTATTTTAAACGACGTTATTCCCATCACTGCTCACATCATCACACAATCATGCACATAGGACCTTGGGGGATGGACAAGTCAGGGGGTGCGGGTATGGACCCCATTTCCGCATTCCTGTGGCAACCTGCCCCCCAATTTTATTTGCACCTTAAACACTCCCACCAACGACATTCCATGCAAACACACACTTAGGGCCTGGGGAGTGAGTACATTCAACGGCATTTGGCAGGGGGATTTTTCAGCCTCATCCCGAGTGCCGGTGCCCACTTCCAATTTTTAAATTGAACTTAGACACTGAGGGCTGTGGGTGTAAGTGGGGTAGTGTGGTGCATCAGCTGGCGTAGGCCAGACGATGCCCGCACTACCTGCTCACCACAGCCTTGGAATACACCTCATCAATATGCACTAACACTATATTGGAGCAGGCGGAGTGAGACTAGGGGTCTTAGCACACCTCTGTTGTCGCTTGGCTTCCTGGGGCTGGAGGCTAGGAGGGAGATCTGGCCGTCTGGTTGGGGTCTGGGGTGGTGGGTTGCTTTGCTCAGCGTTGGGCGGGGGGGGTCTGCTTATCAGCACCCCAGCAGAAAGGGTTGAACTCTGGGAACCGGTAATGGTTGTACCCAATGTGCAGCAGTACCGGGACCAAAGTGAATAGGATGTGTATGGGGAGTATGAGTGGGTGTCTGGCATGCATTTTGGTTGTATGTGTATGTGCGAGCATGAGGGAGGGAGTGTGTGACTGTGTCTGTGTATGACTGTATACATCAAGTGGGACCTTTGACTCCTCCCTTCTCCTGGGACTTCTTTTGATGATATAGATCTTTGTCTCCCCTCCCCCTGCCACACCTGGTGTGGAGTGTGGTGCCTTGGTCTGCCTGAGTGTTCGTGGGTCCCGGGTCAGGGAGTTTAAGATTATTGACGTCTGACTGATCAATCCCGGTGGCTGCCTGGTGGGGTCTGGGTCCCTGAGCTCAGCTGGGTCCCCGGCAGGGATGGTCGCCCCTGGGTCCTGGGCTTGGCCGGCTGGGGGGTGGGAGGCTGTGGGCGGGCCTGTAAGCTTGCCGCTGATATCTGTCGGAGCTCTGCTGGCTGCTGGTTGTGGCCCCACGGGGCGATCCTATGCGTCTCTCGAGGGGGGCAGGGGCTTTTCTGGTCACAGTCTCCTTGGGGTCCCTGTGCTCTGGGGCAGCTCCTGGATCTCTGGGACTTGGAGCTCCCTTAATCTCCTACACATCTTTTTTTTGGGGGGGGGGCAAATCTGTGGCCCCTCACACTCTCTATTGGATGCTCCTATAGAGAAACCTTACATTTACAAGTGCGTGTACACGCACAGGTGCTCACATGGTGCTCTCATAAGTATGGAGTTGGACACATGACAAGGCTGTGGTTGGCACTTAATGCACTGTGTTTTATCATCATGTGATTGTTCAATAAAACAATGTTGATTTTATATTTCTTCATCAAGCTGACGCAGTGATAGCTTGCTCCTATTGTATTGTTGTGTTTTTCTTTTCTGCAGGTCTAGAAGCAGACTCTTTTTCATCATTTATTGTTTATTTTTGTGGGCCCCCTTGTCTCTTGTGTTCTCTTTCACCTCTGTCTCCGTGTCTGGTCGAAATTAAAAAGCATATAAAGAACAATAACAATAAAGTTTTAAGTATCAGGCGTGACATTAAAAGCAGATGCTTTGATGCTCCACCTGAGAGTAAATTTGTAAGGCTTGTCACCAGCATTCAGACTAGTTCTGTTTGCTTCACAGCCAGACAGGACATGGGTGAAAAATAAAAGTGGATACCTGGGCAAAGAGATTTTTTAAAGTGCCTTAGGAGGTGCGTTATCTCCACTTGCACCATCTTCGCCATGACGAGGCTAACCTAGTGGCATGGGTAGGCCCCTCATTATAGCTGCATGAGGCTGCCGGGTCCTAGTTTTATTTAGGCCTGCCTTAGTGCACCACCAGCACTTTCCTTTTCTGTAGCGGTGTGCTCCCTTAGCCTTGCCTCATTAGGGATACCCATAAAGCAGTGGGGCTATTTTCCCTTAGCTGGGGCAGTGGATGACATATGTCAGTGCATGCCCAAACAAGTTGTGGGCCTGCATCCATTGTCTTTAAGGCCCCCTGCTGCTCAGAGATCCCCTGCATTTTAGCCTGGGACTGCAAAGTACCCAGTTACCATGTGTGGCCATGAGGAGGCACCGTAGGAGTCTTGGTGGTGGAGAGGCTATGTACTGGCCTGAGGAGGCTTACACACTCGGCTCCCATTTTTGCCCTGGCGGAGCTGGCCAGCGGCAGTGGTACTGTGATACTGCAACAGATGCATCACACACGCCCTGTGCCGTAGCCCACACACACCTTTTTTGAGCCAGTATGTGCTAAAATGACCATTTACAGGGTTAGTGAAATGTTATTCAGACTCCCACCACCCCTTGTTGCCAGAATATTGCACTTGCAACTTCAGAGTGGTTGACCACCTCCTATTAGACTTAGTAAAAGGAGAGCTGAAATGCTTGGCACTGGAGTCTGTTTTCCACATTTACTGCACATTTTAGATCATGAACACAGTTGATTTGTTTTATTTAGTGATGACTCAGATAGGCTGAGGAGACGTTTCAGCTGTTAGAATAAGGTGTTAAAAAGACAAACGCACAGCGAGGAGATACGTTTCACTTTTTGTTTTAGTAACTGGATTCTAGGGGGTGCTGAAAGCATGTCAAAACTGCAAAGTCTCCATTTAATTTAATTTTAAATATTTGCACTGGAAATAAATACTTTAATTAATTATGGTAGCCAACCTTGTTGCATTTCTTCTAATTTTGACACAGGACTCAGGAAAACTTGATTGTAATTTTCATCTTTGACATAAAAACATATTTTATCCATAGATGTTGTTACACATTAACATCTTTTTATAAAGCAACAATAAGAACAGGTTTTACTGAGTAAAAATACATAAAAATTCCCTGTAGTATACAAGAGCATGTTATATTTTAAGTTTCGAAAGGCTGCTGCTGGCGGAGGAGCGTGTTGTTCAATAATTATTGAATAAAGATTCTGTTCCATTTTACATCTAGTTTTTCCAATTCTCTTTGGGGAATTTAAGGAAGAAAATCCTGGGCTGGATATTGTAGCAGAGAGGACAGCTCTATGGGCCGAGCAACAATTAATCAACTCAAGGCGGCAGTAGCCTACAGCGTGCCATATTGTTTGCTTAGTCTTGAAACTGTGGGGACTGTGCACACAGAATTACAACACACCAAGAAGCTTTTCTCCGTATCCTTTATTTCCCTGGGTGTTCACACTAAGACTCATTAGACATAGGAGTAACTCTGAGGGGAAAAGTATCCGAACACAGCTCCATGCACAGAAAGAAACAGATTTATCAACCTGTAAAACAAAAGCAAACACTTTTAAGAGTTAGCTGTCATTTATTTTGGAAATGTCACATTTGCTTTCTTCAGATTAAATCTTTCCAATACATGTTTTTTTGAACAACCAGAGGCTCATCTGTGGCATTTTCTATACAGATTCAGGCCAACTCGTTATAGTTGTTTAATTTAAATTGACTGAGTGTTGCCTTTTAGCAGTAGAAACACTGTAAACAAGAAGTTCAAGCAAAATCCTTTATTTCAGACATCTACTTGCCTCTTCCTCCTTCTAAGGTAATGCAAAACCCCTCCGTGATCTCTTGTGGTAAAACGCCATTTTTTTGTGGCTGTGCAAACTTTTTAGGCCATCTCCCCTTCAGTTTTTATTTTAAATTTAAGTTAGAATGGAAACTACAAAAACATTTATTAGTAACATTGCAACTTTTATTTTGTTGGGTCTGTTAAGACTTTCCATTGTTATTGAACTGTGCAGTGACTTGTTGTTTGACCTACAATTGAGCAACACAATCTTTGAGGGATTACATTGCTATGGTGCCATAATTTCTTGGCTAAGGGCCACAAAAGCCGTTTTTACAAAACAATGGCGTCAATTTGCTGCAACACTGTGGCGGCATCAGGAAGCCTTAGGTCATTTATAAGTGGTCAGACCATGGCGGTAATATGATAGTGTCCATTTTATAAAAGATTAGGCAACGGCGGCACAAAGGGGGTATGGGGGGGTGTTCTCTGCGATGTCGCGGACTTCCGTTTATCTTGAACATAACTTGATTTTTTTTGCAAGTGAAACCACGATCATGGCGTTTTTTAAATTTTTTTAACAAGCCGCTCCTAAAAGAAGTATGTCCTCATCAGTCCCTGTGCAGTCTCTGGTGATCTGAGCTCCAGCTCTAACAGAGAGATGCTCATGGAGAGCTGCGGTGCTCCAGTTTGCCGTCTCAACTGATTTTGTTCAAAAAGCAAAACTTATTGCAAAACTTTCATTTTCAATACATTTGCCGGCCGGAGCTCGGCAGTAACTCCCCACGTCATCATGACACCTCCCTCTGTTGCGCCATGGCTCAACAGCTGTTTATTTGACAGGCCATTACAGCAATATTACTAAGCGAGGCGAAACAAATGCCGCAAAATTCGCGCAGCACCATGCTGGCATGGCGCGTTTATAAGACCATTGTAGTAATGTTACGGCAATTTGCTGGCATGGTGTGTCTTGTAAAAAGGGCGAAAGATGCCAAGATGTCAGTAGATTTGCAGAATAGATTAGCTTTGTTGATAGTTTGTTTAAAACTGGAATGAACCTCTCAAAGTAATTCCTACCAGAGTTCTTCCAGTCATCCATTGTTTACATCAAAGTTTGGGATTTGGACATAAACTATTAAATTATTTTCCTTTGATTTTCTCAGACTATTCTACACAAAGGGCGAGTCTGGCAGGCTAAGCTAATAAATAATGTAATATAGGTGGAAACTGGACATTTTGTCAGACTCCCTTGGGCGTGTAAGTTGAGGGCTTCCAGGGGAGTCCATCACCCTGTGGGGGAGCCAGACTGCCTCTAGCTCCCCCCAGCTCAAACCCTGGTTGTAATAAAATGTAAAAATAAATAAATAAAAACTGTTACCTCATCAAGTGGCTGGGACACATTACATGACATCAAACACGCTTAAAGCCTTACCACCACACACCAATACAACACAATTCTTAAACAAGACTCTAATACTCCTTTTATTGATAGTAATTAAAGTACTCCTTGTGTTCATAGACTAAATGTTTTACTGTAGATTGGATTACATATGTTGTTGCTCTCCCAGCTGTTGTGCTCTATATGTTTTGTGTTGTGAAATTCCTCAAGGGTAATCACTAGCAGCAGTTTGCATGAACACATTGTCCACATCATTCTGACTGACATTTCATGTCACTCACAGCAACGTGGAGACTAATCAGCTGGATCACAGCTCAGGCTTTGCGGAAGCATCAAGGTGTATAAGTCAGTGTAGAGGTTTGTGCTTGTCCCTGAATGTGTGTGCACTAGATTTAGTGTGAGCATTTTTATGCATGCACACATATGTGGGATGGTAGGAATGCAATCGGATGACTAATTGCCAGCTGGCTTCTCATATCCCTAAGCCAATTTACCAGAAATGATTGACATTTAACAAACAGTGTGACTTCATATTTGGTCACATCACAGCCTGGTGATTAGCCATTGTCCGCATAAGACCAATGATGATTGGCATTTGTGCAGAATCACGAACACACAGCGGCTTGTTATGCAGTTCATGAAGCTGAAAATAATCTGTGATTTTTTTTGCCACAAAGTGATGCATTTAAATTCATCAAGAGAGTAGGATTTTTTAGCTTCCACCCAAAATCAAATGGGTTGATTAGCATAAATCTGGCCCCATTCAAACACATTACCTTATGATTTAGCTGTTCAACAAGCAGGTTTATGTTGAAAGTTATTGAATGTCATAGAGTTTGAGAGCTATTATTTATTCTGACCATTTTCCAATTTTGAATCTCATTCTTTGCTGATGGCAATATAATTAAACTTTATTGCTTCATAAATTGACAGAAAGCTCATTCAGCTAACGATTACAGATGATGGTGCTGCATTATTGCTTTTTTTGCCTTACTGAAGTCTCTTTTTGCTTAAATCAACTCAGTGTTTACTTTTAAAATATGCCTGAAAGACAAGAGATTTGTCTAAAAGGACTGTGTCTCTACAACATTTGATTTGTGTAAACAAAAGAAAGCAGTGCTTCAAATGTACCCATCGTATTTGAAATGTTTAAAACGTTTTCATTCAAGTTCTTCAAAATTTTAATTTTTATGCCTAAGGGAGAAATTTATATGAGTTGATTTATTGTATGTTCCATATTGCACCATGGCATTTTCCCCCCTCAATTAAAAGTCCCTACAATAAGTCCACAGATATTTTTGGAGGTTCAAGTCAGATTCAGCGCTGCAGAGTTGACAGCAGAGGCAGCCCTGAAGCAAATGTTAAATTTGGATTCAATCTTAAACCAATTAGGGCACCCAGGCTGCAAGCTTAACCAGACACTCTTATTAGACACCTGAGAGCAGAATATGTTAGTCCTTAACCGAGTTAGTGGAAAGTGCACGTTTATTAGCAACACTGTAAAATGTCAAATTCACCAAAACTTCCCATCCTGACCATCATATAGTTGCTTGGTCACAGAGATCCCCCCCAGCTTTGTGGAAGTTTTCTACGTTTCCAATATAAATTCCTCCATGGAAGCCACACCTCTTTGGTACACAACCCACAGTCTTGCTGCCTGTCACAATCATGGTAAATGCTTTTCACGCCAACCAGCATGAGTGGGTTTCCAGAAAGGTAAAACCTCCAGGTTTTAAACTTTTATAAAACCTTTGTCAGAGCTGTAGCGAGTAAAGCATTTTCAAGAAAATCTCAATAATTTTAATTGCCATCAAGATAATAATTATTTTTATTTAAACATCTAAGGACATTGCTAAACACATCTGCTTTAGCTCTAAGATTTACAGGCCGAAGCTGACAAAGCTTAAATGTTCTTCAGTTTAACTTCGCAGAACCTCCAAAAAGTGATATCAAATGTTTTATGTCACAATTAAGAACTGTTGTTTATATGAATAACATTTTGATGTTTTTAAATAGCTTGTTCTGTTGCTGTTTGTGTACAGTCAATTAACATTTATGCTGCCTTGAAGTTATGTAGCTGGATTTCTCTTATTCTGGTAATGAAAATACTTTCTAATCTTTTCTCTTCTTAACATAACCCAAATAGTCCAAGCACTAAATGCTTTTAGCATTTCAAGGTACTGTTTTGTAATCTTTTTGAGGTTTGATTATATATTTAAAGTTGTCTCCCTTATTTCCGTTTTCTACATGCATAGTTTATTTCTCCTCAGCTGATCCACTGTTCCTGCTAAAACTAGCATTTGTTGATTCATCTGTTCTTTGCTTTTTTAATGTTGGATTATTAAAGTTCAAGTTCACCCCCTAACTGTATCATTACTCTTGTTGTTGACTCCTTTCATTGAACCCCAAACTAACCTTGACCCTAAACAAATTTCTAAAGAACTCAATGACAAAACAAATGGGATCACTTTTTAATATAAAGGTGTTAATGTCAAGGCATGCCCCTAAAACCTGTGAAGCAGTGACTCCTAAAATCTGTGAGCAGACTCCGTAACAGACCTGTAATTCAGTTGAGTTGAAGACAAATATTCTTAAATTTTCTGCATAAATGAATAAAACAAACAAACAAAAAAGGTAAATGTTACTTTATATATGGAAATAAATGTAAAGGATGGACTGGAGCCTGGTGTTTTATATTCACACTTTCAGAAATGTCTCTATATTGTTTTCCCCCCCAAAAAATAAAATAAATAAAAAAGAAAGAAAGGGTGGCTTGCCACCTCCGGGTCGGGGGAGAGGTCCTACCTCAAGTGGAGGAGTTTAAGTATCTCGGGGTCTTGTTCACGAGTGAGGGTAGGAGGGATCGGGAGATCGACAGGCGGATTGGTTCGGCGTCTGCAGTGATGCGGACGCTGAGCCGATCTGTCGTGGGGAAGAGGGAGCTGAGCCAGAAAGCCAGGCTCTCGATTTACCGGTCGATCTACGTCCCAATCCTCACCTATGGTCATGAGCTTTGGGTAATGACCGAAAGAACGAGATCGCGGATACAAGCGGCCAAAATGAGTTTCCTCCGTAGGGTGGCCGGGCTCAGCCTTAGAGATAGGGTGAGGAGCTCGGACATTCGGGAGGGACTCGGAGTAGAACCGCTGCTCCTCCGGATCGAAAGGAGCCAGTTGAGGTGGTTTGGGCATCTGGTCAGGATGCCTCCTGGACGCCTCCCCGGGGAGGTGTTTCGGGCATGTCCTGCCGGCAGAAGGCCCCCGGGTCGACCCAGGACACGTTGGAGAGGTTACATCTCCAATCTGGTCCGGGAACGCCTTGGGGTCCTGCCGGCGGAGCTGGTGGACAAGGCCGGGGAGAGGACGGCCTGGAGCTCCCTAGTTGGGATGCTGCCCCCGCGACCCGGACCCGGATAAGGAAGACGAAGAAATTTTCAGCAGCGTCACAAACCACTGCTTTTAACACAATTCCTAAAAAAGAAATTATTGGATGGGCATTCCCAATTTATGAGAGGCTAAATTAGATAATAACTAGTGCTGGAACAAATGCAAAATGTATGTGTCTTAATGGCAGGGGTTAATTATGGAACAAATTAATGTAAGGAATAAAAATAATTAAAATATTAATCTGTTTAAAATAAGGTACAAAAAACCAAATTAAAAATAAATATGAAGATAAAGAACAGTTAAATCCAGGGCAGCAACTGAAGTAAACAAACAGATGTGCTACAATATTTTGTTTCTTTGCTAGAAAATGTAACTAATTCACTTTTGGAGTTAATCTAATTCCGATTGGAAAGTACATACATTGTCTGATTGAGTCAGTTTTATAGATGTCGAGCTCAGACATTTGTTCCGGGTGCAGAAAGACATAAGTCCAGTTGATGCAGCCATTGTTGCGCCTTCTTTATCAGACATTTGGTGTTGTGGCTCCATGTAATCTGATATGTTTGTGCACTGGAACTTGAAATGTGACACCCTCTCCACCTGCTCCCCATCTATTGTGTGTGACTGGGGCTCCGCCTTTTTCTTTTTGGGAAAATGATCATTTCTTTGGTTTTGTTGATGTTCAGTGTCAGGTTGTTAGATGTACACCAATTTGTTAGCTGCTGCACTTCTTCCCTGTACACTGTCTCATTTCCCTGGCTGGTTAGGTCCATCGAGGTTGTATCATCAGCAAACCTAATGATAGCGCAGGCGTTGTGGGTGGGCTTAGAGTCATGTGTACAGGGAGTGCAGGAAGGGACTTAGCACACAGCCTTGTGGGGCTCCTGTACTGAGGGACAGAGAAGAGGAATAGTGGTGGCCTAACTTAGACTGTGTTCGGTTTGTTAGAAAGTCTTGCATCCAAAGGCAGATGTGCTCAAAGCCAAGGCCAGACATCTTGTGGAATAGTCTGCTGGGGAGAATGTTGTTGAATGCAGAGCTGTAGTCCACAGATAGCAGCCTTGGTTATGTGCCTGGTTGTTCTAGGTGTGCCAGAACTGTGTGGAGGGTGGTAGAAATGGCATCATCTGCTGGTCTGTTGGTTCTGTAGGCATATTGGTGGGGGTCCAGTGTGGGAGGAGAGCAGCCTTGATGTGTTTCTGCACTAGTCTCTCCATGCACTTCTTAATGAGAGGTGTTAAAGCTATGGGCCTGTAATCAGTGTGGCTTGTTATTGCAGACTTTTTGGTTATTGGTACTATTGAGGAGGTTTTTAGACTGGTGGGTACAGAGCACTGGGACAGCAACATATTGAAGATGTCAGTGAAGACTTCAGCCAGCTCCACTGCACCCTTCCCGGAATGCCATCTGGACCAGCAGGTTTCCTCGTGTTAATGCCTCTGAGTTTATACTGTACCTCAGCGTTCTGCAGGATGATCACATGATATATCACATGCAATCTACTTCACAAGTTTTGAAAATAGCACTATAACAGTTCAACACTTAGGCCTAGTCCACATGTAGCCGTTAAAAAAAAAAAAACGAATATCCGCCCCTCCATAAACTTGTATCCACACCACCTCGTTTAAAAAAAAAAACTCTATCCACACGTACCCGGATAAATACGTTGTCACGGACATGCCAGACCTGTAGGCGGCAGTACTTCCCCCGTTCTTAACCTTGTCCTTCTTCTGTGGTCTTCCGCAAGGAGCAGTAATTCCACTTGCAAAAACAAACAAGCAAAAAGCGCTTGGACAATTGATAAAGCGAGCGCAGCTCTGACGGCATCCATGCTGTCGGCTAGTGTAAACACAGGTCGCACACGAGATGTCAGCATTTTTTTGTCGCGGAAAGTGACGTTGCGGACCTTAAAACTCCGGTTTTGTCTGTCCACACGCAGACACCCAAAACGGAGAAAACACAGATCTTCACTTTGGCCGGAGTTTTTAAAAAGATCCATTTTCGTGTGAAAAACTCCGTTTTCATGTGGATGACAGGCCAAAATGTAGAAAAATATCTACGTTTTGGCAGATCCCCGGCTACGTGTGGACAGGGCCTTAGACTAAAAACCAATGGTGAAATACATTTTTTGGTGAGGCTCATTTTTGCAAGTCAGTTTTCAGATGTGCTCTAACCACTTATGGGTACGCCAGGGTACTAGGGTACGCCAAAGCACCATTCTTATCCAGGCTCGATTTGTGCCAGGCAACTCAAAGGAGAGGCAAAACCCAACAAAGCAGCGGTGTTAGCACAGCCAGCTAACCAGGCATCCTCTGTCTGGGAAAAAAGTGGACTGTGGAGAGCTTCTGGTTTAACGTTGTAATGTGAGCTGAGACTCCAGTCTTCTGTGCATGCTTCAGGTGCAAAGTTCTGCACCTGAAGGCTCTCCTATGTTTTGTACTGGAGGATAATCCAGCATGCATGCACCTGTTATCGCATAGGTAAAGCACCCCCTATGGCCTCAGCCGCCACCGTTGATAACCAATATACACAACTGAATACTGGTGAATTTGCAGTGTTGAAATCCAAACTCATTCTGCCACAAAATTTCCAAATTTAAAGCAGAAGCACAACTGAGAAAGACATTTTTTTTATCATTCACTGATTGCTCAATGAAAAATGCCAAAAAGATTTGCTTTGTGAAGTAGTTTGCTGCCATGGTTACACTTATGGCTTCAGAAACCCAAGATCCAACAATAAACATTTTAGAAAAACATTTAAGGTGTTTATACTTTCTACATGGGCTATACCATATGGAGCAGTGTGGTTTAGAAAAAGAACAAACTGATTATATTCTACTCACTCTTCATATCAGTAGTTTAACTCCCTGGCCAGACACTACTTCATTAGAACTAGATTGACCAGGTATATTAAACAACTGTTGGGGAATGCAGCACATCTTGAGGGCACTGCAATTGATTTCCAGCCCTGAGTCTGGAGAGAATCTAAACCTGGTAATTTTTTCCCACCTCTCTCCATCTTTCATATCCCTTCCTGATCTGTCCATCACTCAGTTTTGTAAAGATCTACATCTGTTTTCAGCTAAATGTCTCCTCAGCCTCCATTCCCATCGCTCTGTCCATAGGGTCAAAGTCCTTTTTCAGTCTGTTTTTATTTTCAGTTGGATGGAAATTCGTCTTTTTTTTAAACCTTTCTAAGTTGTTGTGCATCAAAAAATACCCCACCATAGTTGTTCCTGGTTTGTTTGTTTGCTGGGAACACAAGTACTCTCTTTCTCTTGTTCTTCTGCCACTTCAAAACACACATATATGTGCAAATGTGCACTCAGGATAGCGTGTGACACACACACACACACACACACACACACACACACACACACACACACACACACACACACACACACACACACACACACACACACAGAACAACATCAGACTGCTTGTGGACAAGTGGCTGAATCTTCCTGACAGGCTTGTCTCAGGGGGAAATAAAGGAGACGGTGAGAGCAGACACGGGATGGATGCAATGAGAGAGAAACGGAGATGAGCAGACGTGATAGAGTGAAAGATGGCAAGAGACAAGAGGGGCGGTGAGAGTGACGAGCAGAGGCAGAGGGGGAAAGAGAAAAAGAAAGACGGCATCACATGAGGGGAAAGAGCGTTGCAGTTGGCAGACAGCAGCTGGAGGGATGATCAACCCAGCTGACACATCAGTTCATTTCACCACAGAGCAGGACAGATGGAGGGAGGGTGGAAAAAGAAGGAAAGGAATGAGACATGGACTTGAGAAACGGATAGACATGCAAAAAGCATGTGAGCAGCATAGAGGGGACATCAAGGTGGAAAAAGGAAGGCGAAGACAGAAAAAGACTTATAGGTGAAAGCAAAGGAGCCAGGTGGTGGTAGAGAGGCAGATGGTATGAAGGGAGATTGGGGTGAGTCGGTGGGAGGATGAATGAGATATAGTTGAGAAAAGAGAAGCATTGTTGAAGATCATTTGTATAAAATAAAAATAAAAAATATATTTTTTTAAAAGCAAAATAACAGACAAAGGCATACACAAGGATGCTATGATAGCATCGGTAGTTTTTTGTGTTCCTGCACATTCATTCATGGGCATTTTTTTCCTTTTTTATTGATAAGCCTTTTGAACCTTTTTCCAAACATTGTCAGAGATCAGTTTTAAAGCATCTTTTCTCAAGAATCCGGATTGTGTTACTGAAATAATAAAGAAGTGACTAAGAAGATAGAAAAGGAAATAAAAATGTTGGCAGTGATGCAAAGAAAACATGTTTTATAGACTAATTATTTGATGTGTTTTGTTTGATTCCTTTTTTTCCCTAATGTTTTCCTTTTCTGTTCTTTGCAGTTTTTCTAGCAAAGAAATGTTATTAAAGACATAGCTGACTTTTCTGATTGTAACTAGGGATGTCCTGATCCGATCGCATGATCGGAAATCGGCCCCGATCACGTGGTTTCACACTGATCGGGACTCAGGCTTTACTTCCCGATCCGGACTCGGACACTGGGTTCAAATTACAGGAGAGCAACTTGGTTCTCCTTAAAGGTTGTCAGGCTCCCCTGATGCCCTTAACTTACACACCCAGAAGGAGCACAAAAAAGATCCAGTTTCTACTGATATTATATTATTTATATGGACTCAGTGTAGCGGGTTATTCTTTTGAGCCAACACATTCTCACTCCCAGCACGTCAGAAACAAACGCTTGGTCAGCCACCCTCCATGTCAGACCCCTGACGCCAAAAGTGCCCTTTTTCGTTACTTATGTGCGAAAAGGAGTTTTTCCCTTTTGTAGCTACAGATCCCAATGCAGCGTAAAACTGACGTGATTAGATATCCGCTGATGCGGCACAGAACCAGCTCGTTTAACTGCACCTAAACCTTAACGTTTCACTATTTATAACCTTCCCCTCTCCCTCATCCTAACCTTAACCCTCTTGCTACCTAAAACGTTACTCTCACGGTGATCAAGTGTTTGTTTCCCATGCATTCTGACTCTGACAGTCAGAGTCTGACTGTGAATTTTCGTATTTGCCGTCCAAGGGGAACGTTAGAACATACCATCTGGCGAGGGGGAGGTTACAAATACCCTCTACTTTTAACCTCCACCGTGGTAGTTGAAACCTCCCACTCGCTTTGGCTCGGTCCAAACCTGACCAATGACGAGGCGGCTCCCGCCGTTCACTTCATAAAGCCGGCTTTTAGAACGACCGACACATCAATAACGTGTTCGCTAGCAAGATGGTTAGGGTTAGGATAGGGGTGAGGGGAAGGTTAAATAAGAGGACAAGGTTAAGGTAAGGTACAATGAGCTTGTTTGGTGCCCTGGCTACGGACATCCTATCGCGTCAGTGTAACGCTGCATTGGGATCTGCAGTCAAATAAGGGGAAAACCCCTTTTTGCACATAAGTAACGAAAAAGGGCATTTTTGGCGTCAGGAGTCTGAGGCGGACGGTGGCTGACCAAGCGTTTGTTTTTGACGCGCTGGGAGTGAGAATGTGTTGTTCAACATTTGAGCAGAGCAGCAGGCAGACCGGTGATTATTCATGAACTCCAGCTGCATTCTGCACATGGCCACAGTAACATTTTCTAAGTTTCGAAGTGGCGTCACCAAAAATATACAAGTAACACACAGTCATTCGTGTCCGCTCATCACTGGCGCAGCCGGGCAGCGCAGCGCACACTCCGCTTTTTTTGCGGTCAATAGATCAATTTGATCTGCTAGTTAAAGTTACTTGTGAGGTGAAAAAGAAGGAAGCAGACAGGAGTTTTTCTGGAGGACTGGGAGATGCAGGAAGATCAGAAACAGACAGGACAGGAAGATAAGAAAATAAAAACCAAGAAAACAAAACAAAGTTCTTAAAAAAATAAAATGTAGGTAGATTTATTCCACTACACGTTTGAACCTGTATAAAGCAATAATTTATCAGCATGTAGTATTTATATAGCTAATACAATTCAGATCATCTTCAAAACTCCGTCCCACGCCCAGGGACGTATCTAGACAATTTTGGGCCACACAAAATAGACCCCTGCCAGGTATTTTAAGTTGAAGTGCTATCTGTTTTTATATTAGACTTTTTATATTTGCAATAAAGTCCAAAAGTGAAGAATTTATGTTGTTTATTACTTGATTGTTCAAGCTACCTCATAGATGTTATCTGTTGTTAAAATTTCAAATAAAAAGGCAATAACATAAAAAATAAGGAAGATTCTGGAACTGTTTCTTCATTTTCTTAATTAATTTTTTTTTTTCATGCATCGAAAGTACTCGGTACTCGGTATCGGCAGATTCTTGAAATCAAATGACTCGGACTTGGACTCGAGGGCAAAAAAACCTGATCGGGACATCCCCAATTGTAACCAATCACTGAGTTTTTCATGCAGGCTGAGCATGTAAATGGTCTCCTACAACTATCTCCTGCTTTGGCTTTTGATAGAAAATAGACGGTGAAACACTAGCATTTGAAAATCCTCACATACCTACATCACACTGTGAATTAGCATTCATTGAATCACCGATCTTGACTCACTACGGAGAAGGTTGTTGTGGTTTTAACATCCAGGAAACAGCACCGGATGTCTCGGCTAGCTAAGCTTGTGTTATTTGCAGAGGTAAAACATCTCTGTTTCAAGTCAGGTGTGTTGCTGTTATCCAGTCTGGGGCGAGATGTCCAAATATCAAGAAATAAGACTCCAAATTCTGCCATCTGAAGCTCAGACGTGATGTCGCAGACTTTGCACCCTGAATTCTGCCTGCAAGGCTTTCATTCCTTCTACAGACCACTTCAAATGTATTGATTAAATGAGTAATCCACACCTTTGACGTATGTGCTTCCATAATTCAGCATCATATTGTTGCTAACATGGAACTCTTTACATTAAAGAGCAAGTCAACCCCTACCAGAGTCTAACTCCACTCCCACTTCATGTTTGAAAAATGCAACACATGCTGTTGCCTGGCAGACCGAGAGGGCGGAGCTGCTAACAAATACACACACACACAGGCTCAGGACAGCATTGTGACATCATAATGTACCAGATGACATCATAGCATACCTCTTAGCCAATAGCGGTGGCAGATTTAAATTAGAATACAGTGCAGAGTTTTTACCTGACAACGGCACAACTGCCAGTTTTAGGCAGAATATTTAAATTTTAACTAAGATGCACTGAAGTGCCAAATTATTGACGACACGTGTCTGCAGCACGATTAGAAACTCGTTTATTTAGTTTATCAGCAAAAAAAAGGTTATTTGGGGGTGACTTGCTCTTTAAATATCAACAGCAGCAGCAAAAATTGGCACTTCTGGTGTTCCAAATGATAAAATCAGGCAGCAGTCTATTTATCTGTCTAACTTTCAATTTGATAAAAATGTTAAAACAATAGTGTTGTCATAAAACTTTAAAAGTTTGGTGGAAATATGTTGGGTTTGACTCTTTAGATGCCAAAAAGCTTCAATGCTTCTGACACGTTGAGAGGATGGTTTGGACCCAGAATGCAGTAACCCAGGATGACACGAGGCAGAAGTGGATATGAAGTAAAAATCCTTTTATTTTAGGAGGCTGGGCATAAATCCAAAGGCAAATGGAGGCAAAAAAGGCAAAACAGAAGCTCTTTCATGAGCAAGATCAGGAGAACACACAAGACGGACAAAACGACACTGACAACAACAATGGACCGACAAGACAAAGAGACAAGACAGGGCTAAAATACACTGAGGCATAATGGGAGGCAGATGAGCTGCAGGTGTGTGGAGTGTGGGGGGAGGACCAGGTGAAAGCAATGACTAATCAGGGAAGAAACTAACATGACCTAAGAGTGAACCTAAAAACAGAAAAGCAACCATATACCTAAAATTCTAAAGGGAAGGAGAACTACAAAAACCGGTGGGACAAAACATATTAAAGAGACTAATAAAAATGAAAAGCTGAAACTATAAACACTGCAGAGGGATGACTGGCTGCAGAGGGGTGACTGGAGAAGACTAAAGGAACACAGGAGACACATAAATGAGATGCAGACAAAGGACACATGAGGGGGCTATGAAACACAAAAGGAGAACCTGGAGTGGGAACTGGAGGGGCTGGGGAACAAAGGGACACAGAACATGACAGCTTCTGGTGATATTCAGGTATGTAAAACACCAACCCCGTGTAAATTATAACATGATGCCAATCTGAAAGTAATTAAAACAACATCACATTAACTGATATGGAATTTTGGAGCTTGGAGCCATTTTAAGAAGATGGCCATAGTGGCAGCACTCACACTAGTTACCTCATAAATCCTGTTATTCAGATGCTCTTTTTCTTTTATTAGCTAAGAGAGTGTAAAACAGGCGGTGTGGCTGGTGTCATGCTAGTGAACCCTCTGATGTATGCTGATGATGTGGTCATAGCTTCTCCTAGCAGTGCTGGATTTCAAGAATTTCTGAAAGTATGAAAGACTATGGAGAGAAATTTGATGCAATTGGGAATTACTCTGCACTTATTTCTTGTTGTTTGTATAGCTTGCTGTTCCTTAGATTTTGTCTTGTACAGTGACCTTGAGAGCTTTGAAAGGCGCTTGAAATAAAATGTATTATTATTATTGTTATTATTATTATTGTTGTTGTTATTATTATTATGCTAAAAAGAGTGCTGTGATGATATTTAGAGCAAATGGGGATAAAGATGTTATTTTCCATCTTTTAATCTGGTATGGTAAGTGTTGCCAGCTTCAATTTTAAGTATTTGGGACATATTTTAACTGATAACAAGTCTGATGAGGACATTTACAGGCAGCACTGTGCGCCATATACGCAAGCCAATATTCTTGGTAGAAAATTCTTTTGGTGCTCAGATCAAGTCAAGATAAAACTCTTTAGAGCATACTGTCCATGTGGCAGGGGTGAGGTTGTGCTCACTCCTCACCCCTGCCACATTGACCCAAGGGATAAACCATCAACCCTGCTGGTTAAGCATTTGACTGATCGTGGGCTTGATGATGTGCGACATCATTCAAGTATGTGGACATATTTGTATCAGTGTCTTTTAATGAGGCTTTGTTTTTTAATATGCCAGTTTTTATGTCTTTTATGTTTATAATGGATTTTTGAGTCTGTAAATAAAGTATTCTTCTACTTCTATGAGGACATTCAGGAAGCTCTTTACAAGGGGTAAGGTGCTAATTAGTTCAAACTTTTACTTAACAACACTGTCACATACAAGCTAAATTAAATAAATGAAGTAAATGTATTCATATCCACTGGCCTTCCTTCAGTGCTTGTGTTTCCATTTTGGTTCAGTGAAACATCAACAGCCCTCTTTGTGCCACAGTCTGAACCAGAAGGCATGTCCTGCACTAATCAATTACGAAGGACTCAAAGAACACACAACAACAACATAAAACTCCTAGGAGAGCAATCTGATGACATCTGTGTGACAAGCATAAAGAGGATTCTTTCACTTTTCTTTGAGTACCTCAAATCATTTTCTCTCCATAGATCCGGGTTTTGGCTCCCGTTTTATGGCAGCCGTTACAGCCATACGTTTTTTGATGATTAGTTATTGACTATACAATTGCTAGATTAAATTTCATTGTCCTTTATCCATTTTTTATGACATTATCATTGTGTTGCTGTATTAAAAATACACAAATATATTGCAATATCAAAGAACAATATGTACAAAGAAATAAAAATCAAAGGACGCATTTATTTGCCTTAAAGGTATTGTAGAAATGTGTTACCCAAAAGGTGTGAGAGAAACAACAATGTGGAACAATGGCTGTTGTTTTCCTTTTCAGTTCAGCTTAACATCCAGGTTGATTTATCCACCAGTGTTTGTACTTGAAAGTTACCACAGCTCCTATTATGAAATGTCAACACATTTTCAATTTTAATATTATGAGTCCATTTTTGTCGTTTTTTCTTATTTCTTATTTTATTTGGATGAAAATTGATTTGTTTAGTGTGGCGTGACTTTAAAAGAAGAATTTTTCACATTTATAAACACACTGTTAGGCTTCACGAACCAGTCAATAAACATTAAAAACAAGGATTACTGGTTGTTTCTGGCTTTTTGTTGCATGATTAATACCGTAGCGCGAAACATGCAAGTGAAGTTAACAGGACACAAAAAACTCAGAGCCTGTTTGTGCTTCTAATATCCTTCTGTAGAGTCGATGGGAAATCTTGAACCATTGCACCGATGCACCGATGGATCGGCATTTGATCCCAATCGGCCGATAGCGCCCCTATCGGTTTTGATCGGAGTTTTCAAAATAGATCAAAGCAGACCGATCAGCCGTAGGGTTGTCACGGTAACCGGTGTAGCGGTAATCCCCGGTAAAAAAGTTGACAATAATAATAACCGTCTTGTGTTAAAAAAAACTATAATATCTCAGTGGATTACCGTGGCTGCGGTGTAGGTGCGGTGACCCTTACCAGCCACCGTATCATCTGCTGAAGTTGCCGGCGGTACATGCACGCTTTGTTGTTTCCAACCAAAACTTTCTTGAAGCTAAAGCTGAAATAATGGCCAAAGGAGGAGACGGCAGCGCTCAGGAGGACATTTTTTATCCCTCAAAGAAGACAAAGTGGGAAGTATGGGCATCTTTTGGATATTTGAAGAATGCCGAGGGAGTTTATAGAAGACGGCTATCCTGTTTGCAGCACGTGCAGAAAAAGTGTCTGTGAAAGACAGCAACGCTTCAAATCTCATGACACATCTGCGTGACCATCACCCACAACTCTACAGTCAACGCAAGGCAAGCTAACGTTAGCGTTTTAGCTAAAATGCGTGATCCGAGGATTTGGGTTGAGGGAGAATGCAACGAGTCGCTATATAAAGCAGCCGCAGCGCCGCTACCTGCATATAAACCGTGCCACGGACACCCCCATGTTGAAATGACGCTATACATTACGGGGCTCCCAGGGGCAGATAAGAGTCGGTCTCTCTCCGAGAATAATTATGAATTTAACAATGATTACTGCCTGATGACATTTTCCCACACCTGCAAAGCTCACTGGAAGGACGCAAACCGAGGACAATATTTTCCTGATATAGGGTTTATTACTCAAGTAAGGGTAAAAAAGTATCTGATTAGAAGGCTACTTGAGTACTGAGTATCATCTGATCTAATATTTTTAAATGATGACATCAAACAGACATAAAATAAGAAGTTATGGGCAAATATTGGTATTTTAAAGACTAAAGGGAAAATATGTAAACAAATAAACAACATAATTACAAAATAACACATTTTAGGCAAAATTTAGACACAAACTGAGGACAATATTTCCTGACATACAGGGTTTATTTGTGTGAAAATGTAGCACGTAAAAAAAAATACCGCGATAATACCGAAAACCGTGGTAATTTTGGTCACAATAACCGTGAGGTTAAATTTTCACACCGTGACAACCCTAATACAGACCATTTTAGATTAGGTTACATTTCCTTTATTCCCAGATTATGTAGTTTGTAGCACTCTTTATAATGTTGTAGAAACTTTCTGGCCAATCCACGTGATCGGTATCGGTGATCGGTATCGGTGATCAGCATTCTTTGATATCGGTATCGGTGATCGGCAGCAAAAAACCTGATCGGTGCATCCCTACTTTTCTATACACAGAGTAGATGTGCATGGTGATCAACAAGGAAGGGGTGGGCAGTAGAGGGAGACATCATCCTGCTCGCAGACCACAAACACTGGTGATGGTTTGACGAATGCGACAGCAGGAGCCGAAACTGTTAGCAGAAAAGGTAAAAACAAGCTTTGGTACGCTGTGTAGAAAACAGCAAAAAACAATAGGATTAGAAAATCAACACAGAATTTACGTAACGAAGAAGTTCAAGGAAATCTTGAAACAGACGTTTTCCTGCCTTGGGATTGGAAATTCTGAATGTTTATTGGTGTTTATGAATTTAGGGCTCATACGGTTGTTGTGTAACATTCAGTTGTGATGTTTCAGTAATACCTGAGCTGGCTCATTAAACCAGCTCCCGTGAGAGTGGTGTTTTTCTCTTCTTGTGATGTACACACACTTTCCCCCCCAGACATCAGTCATAACACCCTCTTTTAAAACCTTCTTAATGGGTGTTATGGCTGGCGCCTCTCTGCTTTGGGAGCAGAGATTTAGGGCTCTCAATGGAGCCATCTCCTTTCCTGAAGGAGGACAAGATAGGACACAGATGCTCCAAATATGGGCTTCCGCCCCTCCTCCTCCTCCCATTCGTCGGTTCCTAATCTGCTCATCATTTACTTAGGAGTATAAAAGCACAGAAGCTTGAAGAAAGAAGGGAGAATGGATTTGTTACGTCTCCCCCAACTTCTCCATTTGTGTTTACTGGCTTCTAACGTTTGTTTTTAGGATTTTGGTAGGTGTTTGAGGAGTTGTAGGTGTTCTAGGAGCACAGATGTGTTTACAGCATAAATGCTTTGTTTAAACCTTTAGTCAGTAAGTGTGTGTGTGTTCCAACCAAGAAACTTTGCAGTATGTCGTTTGTGAGTTTTGAATCCATTCTGTTAATAAACCTTCGGTTGGTTTTGCCATCTTGCACACGCCTTGTATTACGCCCAAGTCCTTCTTTCCTCCAAAACGGATCGTAGCAATGGGCTACAACTGCTGGGAACTAGCCTGACAACTGAGAAACTATGAATATTATCAGTTAACATTGCTCTGATTTAATCTGTGCCGCACTTCTGTGATAGATTTTACTAAAGGTTGGGTCATGTTGGACATATTAGTCCCTGTGACTATTACAATGAAAAATGGAGGCATTCACAAAATAATTTGGACACCTTTTCAGATTTTATAGCCTTTGACAAGAGCCCAGTTAGATGCTAGCTGTAGAGATATTGCGAGATATACGGTGAGAGTAGTGACACCTTTGGTCAATATCAACAAGTTAATGCAAAGCAAACCTCCTTATACAGGACAAAGATCCCAGTATGATCTAAAAAAGCCAATCAGCCTGTATTAAGAACCTAGTGGGCAGGTTCATCTGGTAGGTTTGGTAGGTCCATGATTGTTTTGAACCGGTGTCGTTACAGGATCTGCTCGGGTGCAAGATCGGCTCGGGGTCCTTCGACTGCCACCTGATTATTAATGATCAACAAATGCTTTGATTAGCTTATCACAAATAAAGTACTTTGATTAATCAGTGAAAAGCATTCTTCTTCTGTTCTTCTGTCTCTTCTCCTGGAATGTAAACATACTGAACCAAGCATCCGACCTTGGCGATGGTACTGTGTGAAGGGGCAGCTGTTAAGGGCAGACCATTATAAACTTCCTAATGCTACACATCCCCCCTTTTCAAGGTCAATGTGGTCCTGCAAGAGACAACTTGGTCGTTGAACAAACCCAAGTTATGAAGAATCTTCACAACCGACAGGATGCGATCCCACTGGAACAGCCAACTGTGGTGAGGTACGAACCCCACGCCGAAGAACAGTCTTGCACACTCCTCAGGAAGAAAACAAGTCAGCAGGTTATTAACTATTCCCCAGGGAAGCCACAATTGAAGCAACAGCAGCTTTATATCCTCACAGGCAAAAATGCAAAGCAGGAGCAAATCCTGTGTATATATGTTACAGTGGTATAGTTATATACTGTAATTAGATAATTTAATTATCTGATTTTGTATATTTATACACTGTAACTAGATCAATCAGAAGTGGCTGTTTTTATCATCAGGGAGTTTACTTAAACACTCTGTATCGACTGAGAGACAAGAAAAGAGAGTTGGGATTGTTTAAGAATCTTTCATTTCTATAATTATAAATTCTTACGATCTACCAGGACTATCTCAATGATGACTGCATATGGATTTGGATGTTTCGTGTTGGCGTGTGTGTGTTTTGTTCAGAATCTCTAGGCTGAGTAGCAGATCTGGTTGTTATGACTAGGCTACCACGAGGCTTCGATTGCTGATGACATGAGCCGCCATTTTGTGCCGTGACCACGTACCGTAGGGAGTCTCCCGTGTAGATCAGGAATTGCCAGGTCCTCGGACCTTTATGGGTACCGGAGCTGGTCGGCAGACGTCAGCAAGTTCACCCTTATTTTGAAGGAAAGTCGTCTCATTGGTACAAACGACGGAAAATCTCCAGCTTGGCAGATTTCAGCTCAAAGTAGGAAGTACATCTGGCCAGTCTGCACTTCTTAATGATGACGATGGAAATCCTTAGGAACTCGGATGTCCTGGAGCTGAGTTTAACATGTAACTGCTTAAAGTGGAACTTAACGTGGAACTGACTCAAAATGGCGTTGCCTTCTTTTTATATCTCCCAGTTGTTTAAGAATCTTAGTAAACTGGATTGGACTACTTTCATAAACAAACCAGATTCTGCCCTACCACAGACGAAAGTTCTGATTGGTTGAAAACAATGTGTCATGCGTTTCCATGGTAATGCATATCAGTGTGTCTGGTGCCGCCCTGTTTATTCATTTAAACACATAACTCATGACATCTTTATTTCACAGATCATTAACCTGATTATTAATGATCAACAAATGCTTTGATTAGCTTATCACAAATAAAGTACTTTGATTAATCAATGAAAAGCGTTCTTCTGTTCTTCTGTCTCTTCTCCTGAAATGGAAACATACTGAACCAATCGTCCGACCTTGGCGATGGTACTGTGTGAAGGGGCAGCTGTTAAGGGCAGACCATTATAAACTTCCTAACGCTACAACATCAAAGTACGGCAAACCCACTCGGACAAAATACACTACACATCTATACTGTTGGAAATAATTTAGCAGTTTCATTATTAAAATAATGTTTCTTACGACGTAAGTTTGTGTTTATGATGGTATTTGTAAAATGAAACACTATATTGTAGTCATAATGTTGAACTCCTCTTTGAGCACATCCCTTGAAGGATCATTGGTATTAGCAGCACCTGTGAAATTGTATTTGCAGGAAAGAAGTGTGTCCCGTTTATTGAAGTATTTTGTGTTTAGAGTTTTTGACGTCTTGTCCATGAGTAGTTCAGTTAGGCTCATAGCTGCTAGCCAAAACTCTGGAGTTAAAAGTTTTCTGGCTTTACTAAAATACCTGTCTGTACTTATTTGATTGATGGTAGTTTTACTTTCTATTAGACTCCAAATGTAATCATTTGGCACGTTTCCTATTTATAATTTGTAAGAATGTAATCGGTGATATTAGCATTAGCATTCCTATGGGATTTTCCATGTAAATTAGCGTTGCGCTAACCACTCGCTGCCAAATTGCAGCCTTTGCGATTAGAAAATCTCCTTTTGTCACATCACAATTTAATTGCACATGCAGTTAATCATTCAGCCCTAGTATACATGCAGCTTTGTGCTAAAAGTGTATTTTCAAAGAGGTAATAATGGATTTCTTTGTAAAAGTTGTCCATCTTTCCAACAGAAAATTTTGCCTGGTCCATCGTAACGTGATGACAACGTAACGTGATTATGTAACTTTCGTAAGGTTCATGTTCAGCCAATCAACTACTTTGACATCATCGGCAGTCGAAGGAGCCCGAGCCGATCTTGCACTCGAGCAGATCCTGTACTGACACCGGCACAAAACTTCTCTAGTGAGATAGAAGTTTTTTCAGTAATGGTGTCATCAGGGTCCTGGGTGAAGCCTGGTAGATGTGGGTCCCTTGCACACCGACGGGGTCATCAAGAATTCAAAGCAGAACTGTGTAAGCTGGCCTCATGCTATGACAAGACATCTTCATCACTCCATCAGCATCAAGATGGTGTTGAATAGTGCACAGCTGCCTCCTGGTGCAGTCTAAGTTTGCCCCAGAGTACAAGAAGAAGTTACAGGATGAAGTTACCGAGGAAACTTTTATCCTATCATGTTGCTGAAAGGACACTGAAGACAACATGAAACAGGAGGCGTTTTACCCAGTCATATGCAACATGTATACACTCTTTCCTTCACTTCGTGATTTAATTAGAATACCTCAGGTGGAGAAAATTACAGACCTTGTGTTTCATTAAAAAACAAGAGATTAATGTCTCTTGTTTTATACTTTAATGAACCCCATAACTAACTGAGTGCCCAGTCACTGTGAGGATAATAACACCACTCTAACCTAACTCGTGTACTCCGAGGCAAACTGTAAGTTTCCATTAGAATCACCATATTTCAAAGAAATGTTGAATTTTATCTATGATTAATACAAGGGAAAATTTAATTGCATTACTTTATTGGTCAAGACCTTGTATTAGAAGAAATATAAGTCATGATGAAACACTGATGTGGAATGAAAATGTGCTAATAAAAGTTAACAGGGCCTGCTGCATCTAACAAATATGGTTAGTCTGATCTCTGATTATTGTCATAAATCTCAGTCACTCATTTTCTGTACTTGCTTAAACTAGTTCTGGGTCTGGGGTGACTGTGAAGAAGAAGAGGAAGGGAGAAGATCACAGAGTTACACAGACTGAACCATTAATTCACACATTCACAGGCTTAGAATCACCAATGAACCCAACGTGGAGATCATGCAAACCCCTCATTACTTACAGGTAAAAGCCCTCATTCTACTAGTTTACAATAAAAACATTTAAAATTAATTAACAGATTAAAAACAATCACACCATAACCAGATCCACAAATCTTGTCCAAAGGTAAAACTGTTTTAATTCTGAAAGTTTCAATATGCAGATTATTCATTCATGCATTCATTTACCAATAATTGCTTGTTTTATTATAAACATAGATAAAATAATATAGATCAAGTGACATGTAGAGTAAATGACTGAATGAAAACAAGTCAAATTTAACCGATGAGTCTTATTCATCTGGATAAACCCGGATCAGAACCAAACGAGGTAAAGCTGCTTTTAGCTACTATGCTGCACACAGATGGAATCAGCTTCCTCGTAACCTCAAATGTGCCTCAACTCCAGTAACTACATCAAAATTGAAAGTTTTCATGTAATTTTCAGCCTTTGCAGTAATACTGCACATCCTGCACTGTAACTGTTCAGTCCTTAACTTAGCCTTTTTATCTTTTTTTTTACATCAAATTTTATTTGTATATTTAAAATTTAACTTGAAAATTTGCGGTTTGTTACTTGTTCCAGGAAAGCACATTGAATTGCTCCTGTGTATGAAACTCTAATTTCCCTTCCCTTGGACAAATAAAGCTTTTCATTCATTTCATTCACTACACAAATAAAGCTGTCTTGCCTTACATTCCATTTTTCTATCTGTTTCCCAAAGTCTCCTTTGGCCCTTTCAGTACACTTTATTTCCTTTTTAATGCACATAAAGTTAGCCAGTGTAGTGTAGCTGAAAGTATTGTACCTGTTTAAAGCCAAGGGCCTCCAATAAAACGTTGTTATGCATATGCACAATGACAATAAAAAATTGTTTTAATTTTTACGCTTTAAAAGTGTAAACATTACACTTGCAGTAGGTTTCTCATCATTATTAGGAATATTTTTCTAAGTACACATGTTTGTGAAAAAGAATGAGGAAAACAAAATGCAATGAATCTAATTAAAACTGTAAAGCACTGAACTAACTAAATGTAGCTCAAAGACAGCTTTTGCCTAAACTGGTTGAGAAACATTTTATTAAATATTCACTGGAAGTTAATATCCAGGGCTTTCAGCAAAAGTCATTGTTGAAGATAAATGTACATTAGGAGAATTGGGCCTTACAGGAAAGAAGGTGACAATTCTGGCATCATGCGCTAACAGGAGCTTCATACAGTGATAATCTACAAATAACTCAATAGACCATTGGGTTGTGCTACCTGTGGTCCCTGTCTAATGCAATTTTCCGAGTTATCCATGTTATTTTGAATTGAGTAATGTTAACCCTTGAGGCTTGCTGCACACTGCTGAAGGCATGGCAAATCACCAAACACATAATCAAAGGGAACTAACATTGTTTAGTTGTATCAAGAGAACAGTGAGTCTACATGAGGGGGAGTCCTGCAGAGCCAGCACATCTGTGGGAGTGAAACTCATAGCTGAAGGAACCCTTAGGCAACTAGGAAATACTGAAAAAAATGTCCATTTAACAGAGCTTTGATATGTTTCAGTGTTCATTCCATGCAGCTTTAAAATCTTATTAGATTTAGGCGATCACCAACTCCGGCACAATTCTACTCAGGTTTAATTTAGTGTTTTATGTCGTTTCTTTTTAAGAAATTGAGCGTTAATATTGTTGCTTTTAAGCGCAATATGTTACCTCAACTTATGACCAATAAACTGTGATATTCTATATAAATATAGGATATCAACCTTAAAAGTATTTGAATGTTTAATCAGAAGATTTAGGAATCTTTGCTTTTTCAGTGATCAAACACACTTCGTGTCATTTCAGACAGAGTCAGGTTTATAAAAGGTAAGACATTTATTTTCTAAACAAAATAAAAACAAGACAAGTTAAATAAGACTAATGTGATGGATGAATTTAAGTGTTTTGAATGTGATGTATGGTGATTTAATGGTGTGTGCTTATCAGAACCTTGTCTCTAGAAGAACTGAGTTCTGGGTGTGAAAAGAATTTGGTCTGCATTAAACTATGAAGTTGGTTCTTATCAAAACGGCATCAGATGCAATCTTGCTGTGTTCTACGTATCCCTGAGGAGACTCCCATTTGGATCTGAGATGTCGGGGGGTCGGGTGACCCCAAGGTACCGAAGAAGTAATATTCTCCAAATGCGGCATGATACAAATCTCCATGCCCATTATCAGGAAAAAAGCCCCTTCTTTAGTCAATTAAATGCACAACTGAATTATTTAATTTGCTTTCTCACATTATTATTTTTCTAACCAGTTTGAATAATTGTAAATATTAACACAATATAAAGGCACCCCATGAAGCAGTCTCACTGACAGGAAATTACAGTCGTTCTTCTCTGTGCACTTAATATTCAGTTATATCCCCGTCTGAAATGAGCATGAATAATCTCCACGCTCGCTGTTCTGGCAAAGAAAATGAAGTGAGCTTGTGCTTTTTAGCATTCCCCTCTTTGAGTAAAATAAGTGTAATGAGGCTTCAAATATTTCTCAACCATCAATATTTTTGGCTAGTTATCTATGGCTAATTACTATATTATTCCGCTTTCATGATCTCTCACTGGTCAGACAAAGCATTTCTATTCTAATTGGAAAAGACTTCCATTGACAATTGGACTGTTATTTAATTAGAGCCTTAATGGTGTGATTAGAAATGGAAGTTGGCATCACATCAAAACGTCTGACATGCTGATTGGTCTGCTAATTGTTTGGTGGCCAATTGATTTATTATGTGCTTGTAAAATCTAAACAGTGCATTTCAAAATCAACCTGTTAGTCTCAGTGCCAGGTGAGAAATTTGGATGTAATTGATGAATACAATACCTACAGGAAGTATGACAACTACATGCCCTCCAAACACCGGATTAATGGCTCCTTCAGGTAACCCAGCCCTTTCCTCTTATTCAGCCATAAAAATGTACTAGATAGATGTTTTGTTTTCTCTCTAAAGAAATGCAGAGTTTAGCTTTTTTTTAGCCAGTCTTATTTTACAAAGTGTAACCCAAATGAAGATGTGAACATGGAAAGAGAAAACTTTCTTTGAATCAAATTGGTTACAGAAATTCATCTTTCAGCAGGGCTCAACAAAATAATTCACACTCACATGGAACAGTAAAAAATCATAAGAATGTCAATAAATACAAAGAAAAAACAAACCAACTATTGCTTTAAACACAATAAAAACATAAATATGTGATTGCTGTTGGGATGAACAATTTTTTTATAGATTGCTTTTTTAATCAGTGGGTCTTTGTTTATGTTTATTTGTTTGGCAGACACTTTTATCCAAAGTGACGTACAATTTTTAACCGATAGGGCATGTTGTGATCTGTGGGGGAAGCCGGAGTACCCGGTGGAAACCCACGCATGCATGGGGAGAACACGCAACTCCCCGCAGAAAGGCGTCAGCTGAGTTTCGAACCTGCAACTGTCTTGCTGCGAGACAACATTGCTAACAACTGCGCCACCATGCAGCCCTTTGTATCTCTTGCCTGATGGGAGTAGACTGAAGGAATGATGGAGAGGATGAGAAGGCTGCTCTGTGATCAGGAGCGCTCATACAGGTGGGACAGTGGGGTGAACCAATGCTTTTCCCTGCCAGGTCTGTAATCCATGCTGCTTACTCCTCTGCTTACAGGTGAGGAAGTTGTTCCAGGATATGATGTTATATGTTGGAATGTATTCTATGTGTGACATATCTCTTAGCTTTCTAAGAAGACAGAGGTACTGGAGTGCTAAAAGTATTTAAAACTCTCCCTGGATAACCAACTATTTAAAGAGCTGAAATTAAATAGCTGTTCTGTCTCTGCCCACACAGCACAACTCATTTGTCTTTAAAATATTAAGTTCAAATAATCTCCCCCTGAAAGATGAGACCTGTCAGTTGACACTGTGCCAGAGCCTCCATATTGTCCAAATGGGCCACCAGCATCAGACTCTGTCAGGCTCCCTCACCTTAACTCATCGGGGTGAACTGTGAGTGGAGCTGTAGCATGTGACAAGACCCAAATGCGAAGTGCTAGCGAGGGGGAGAGTCTAACACGAAGTTAATCTTGAAACACCGGCATGAGCCTCGAAGGGAAACAAAGAGTGGAGGTGTTCCAGAAAAAATAAACACAGCGGACTTACTGTTACGATGCAGCTGGATGAGATGAGCATGGGAGCTTTGGCTCATCCGACGTGAATGGGGAGTCGCGACGAGAAGGACGGATGAAAGCTAAGAAGTGAGGTGAACACGGAAGCTCCGGGAAATCGGCTTGACCTATTGAGCTGATGCACTTGTTGAGGTGTAGCTGGATGAGACGAGCATGGAAGTCCTGAGCCGTCCCGCGTGAAATTAGGAACGGTGATGACAGGAACAGATGAATCAATCAAATCAAAGATACTTTATTAATCCCAGAGGGAAATTTGAGTTTCAGTACACACAATTCAGAGATCAGACATACATGGGCAAGACACATGACAAGAATTGGTGACTGTGGTCATTGGCAACCCTGAGACGTGCTACCTTAATAGAGATAAGAGGGGTTACATGAGGAATGATTCGGGAGGAGGGAAAAAAGGCACTTCATAGCTACTCTCCCACCAGGAGGGCAGCTTTGCTCTGCAAAAAAAAAAACAAAAAAAAAACGCCTCAAACAGATAAGCAACAGACATCAGACATCACAACATGATACTCCAATGGGAAGGTGTGTGTGTGTGGGGGGGGGGGGGGGGGGGGCTGTTTCCCCAGAGAGAGCAGCCATGTACGGCACTCAGTTACTGTAGCCACAGGTGGGAGGGAGATCTTGGGAGGAGCGCAGAGCACATTGACTCCTGCAGGTTGATGACCTCGCCAGGCTGAAGCCCACCAATCCGAAGGTGGGGTGGGGGTGGGGGTGGGGGGTAGGGAGGGTTTTCACAGCATCTGTCTGTATTCCTTCGTGGGGGTTGTTGTTAGCATCTTGAAGGCTGCTGTGGCGTCAGATTCGGATAACAAGAATTTGTTTGGGTCAGGCTGAGATAATTTTCTTCTCTGCCTTCAGTCTTTGAACTGATCATTCAAATCCTCCAGTGAAGCCAATTTAGGTTTTTAAACTTGTCCATACCGTCCGGTGACTCTCTCCGAGATGACATCCATTTTGCGCACTAATACCGGTATCGCAGCTAGAACATTGTCCAGCTTACGATTCACCTCGAGTAGCGTGCCAGTCTGTGAGGTCTCCACATGGACAGTGCTTTCCGTGGGTGCGGGTCGCCCTCCAATTGCTCCCGCCTTCCCAAATTTCCAGAAAACCAGATATCCTCCCACTCCAGTCAGAAGAATTTCAGTGATCATCAGGCCAAACATCCACACGTCTTCGACATCCTCAATGGACAGCTGGGAGAGGCATACGATCTTCAACTCCTTCCAGGAATCGAGCATATACCCCACCGGGTGTGTCCCTTGCGGGCAAGTGGGAGCCCCCTGCTCCGTTCTCATTGTTGAAAAGATCTTATCAATCGCGTTGAATGACCAATTTATCAAATCCATCATTAAAAAATTGGGTTTTTCAGAAGAAATGCAGAGACACGCTCTGTGGGCAGACAGGAGAGCCTTGGGAAAAAAAAGATAAGGGAGCAAAAAGAGAAGCGTCTGTACTCTGCGAGTGCCAGAAGAGAAAAAGCTTTGACCGTCACAATATAACCAGATCCACAAATCTCATCAAATGTAAAACTTTGATTTGATCTGGCGTGAATCATGAGCCGCGACAGGAAGCTACTGAGTGAGGTGTGCGTGGAAGCTCTTGGGCGCTTGGTGTGACCTATCAAGCTGAGAAAGCAAAAGCAGAGAAGATAACTAAAAAATGCTACTGGGCAAGGCATCATTCGATCCAACAAGAAATGGGGATGCCGAGACCACAAACAATGACTGAGCCACAATTGTTATGGTGGACTTCCTGACATAGCGTGAGCATGATCATCTGAAGAAGCAAATATCAGTGCAAGGAATGCTGGGAAGTGGAGTCCTAGATATTGTCTGGTGTTAAAGTGGATGGCTGGAATCGCGACAGTCTCATTCTCTCCCTGCTACAAATTATGTCATCAGTGTAAATAGTGAACAGAATTGGAGATAAAACACTGCCTTGTGGGAGCCCTGTGCTTAAAATCAGTTTACTTTTAAAGACACCTGTTATGATCTGTCCTGTAAGAAATATCTTATGCATGAAATCAAAGCTGGGTGAATCTGTAAATGGTAAATGGCCTGTATTTGATACAGTGCCTTCTAGGATCCTGGAACCCCCTCTTCCCCAAGGTGCTATACAACACAATCAGTCATTCACCCATTCACACACACATTCACACGCTGGTGGGGATGAGCTACGATGAAGCCACAGCTGCCCTGGGGCGCACTGACAGAGGCAAGGCTGCCGAGCACTGGCACCACCAGTCCTTCTGGTCCTTCTGACCACCACCAGCAGAAAAGGTGGGTTAAGTGTCTTGCCCAAGGACACAACAGCGACAGACTGAGCAGGGACTCGAACCTGCAACTTTCCAATTACGGGGCGAGCACTGAACTCCAATACCAATGTTGACAGCGCAGCAGTGTCCGGGTTATTTTAAACAAACATATGTAGATGTCTTTAAACTCTGTTTGACATGTTTTATAATATGTAGACTGTATTTTAAATAGGGTGAAATTTTGTGAAGTTTTCACCATTTACAGCAACTCAAGACTTGGCATTATTCAGCTATGAAGAACACATCCTACATGCGTGATTAGAATTATTCACAACATGAAATATTTTTGATTATGTACTCAATGGTTCTGCAATTAGACAGAAAACACGAGCAGTTGGTGCAATGCCACCTTTTCTATGAAATGCAATGGAACATCCTATATTAATTTCTAATATATAAAGTTCCTCGCTCTGGCGCTTTAAAAAGATGCATCTGCTAAGTCTGACTAAAAGTCTACGTTTTGGCACTGAGTGGTGCCATTTGAGGACGCACAGATATGTCCTGAAGCACTTAAACATTATCATGGCTGTAAGATTTTCTTCACTGCCATGGCTAATATTTAAAATCACTGTCCCAGTTTCAAGTCAGATGAGCTCTGGAGAAGGGTGCCATTTAATTACTGCAGTTTCTGTCTTTTTTTTAATCGTTTCCACCCTCTGTATGACAAATCAGAGCGAGGGAAGACTGTAAGCTGAAGCTACTTTCCCTTGACATATCCATGGAGCTAATCCAAAAAACTTGTAGTGCCTATGGACACAAGCATTCCCAACACACCAATGACTTGGAAATTCTGTTATTACTGATCTGCATTCACTCTGTCTACATGTGTGCATCCATGCATCGTAAAGTTCAACCATTTGTAGGTGTGTGTGTGGTGGTTAGAGGTGCATACCCTGCACCCCCATTTCACTCCTCCAAGGACAAGAGGAAAAAAAAAGACTGGCCAGAAATCTCATGACTTGATGTAGATTGACAAACCCTCTCCAAAGACTCATGCACACTGGATTAAAACACTACTATGCTATCCAAAACAAATTAGAAGATCTCCATTATCCACAATCTCAGTCACTCCCCTACACCCTCATCTCTATGCATAAGCAGCAAGTTCCCATGACAGTCCTTTCATGTACACCGACATTCGCTCCACGGCCAGAATTCCATTCTCGCACCACTCCCTCTGACTAAATCAGGAAACAAGGATGCCTTAGAAAAGTGGTTCACAACCTTTGTTCCATGAGGACCTCCTTGCCTGTGTCAAAGACAAGTCCCCCCCACTCCAACACCTACCTGCATACTTATGTTAAAAGTAGGGATGCTCGATATTGGCCTGTTTTTTTATCGATATCTGATATACCAATATACCAATATTGTCTAACTCTTAGATATAATACCAATATAAAGATATACCAATCTGTGTGAGGTCCCCCCAATAAAACAAAAAAAAAAAAAGAAAAACTAAATCCTTTTAAGTTTCTATAATTATATTTGTCATTTCATGCATGCTTAAACTGCAAATATCATCTGTGCAAAATGACAACTACTTCAGTTCAAATGAAGAAAAACAAGCCTTGGGTGAAGGTTCTTGTAGTTCTTTTAGTTGTTTGCTAGTGGCCTAGCTACACACTCTACGTGCTGTTAGGACAGCAGATTCTCATTACACAGAAAATTCCTACTTTTTCACAAGGTTTGCCAAATAAAACTGAAATATCTCAAAAACTAAACTTTGGCTCTATCATATCATGACATTTTGAGAGAGAGGAGATGAAGCCGAAGAGTTTGATGGATAATATGTGTATGCAAAAGTTGGGTCATTGAAGGAGTAATAGCTGACATTGATATTTACCGATATTACATTTTATGGCCGATGTTACTGATATTAATTTCAGACCGATATAGGACATGCCAGTTAAAAGTGATTAATTACAAACTTTATACAGAAATAGAGTTATAACTCATACAGATTTTGAGTCTACTATTGGGTGTGTTATTGGAATTTTATACATTTATTTTTTACAAATGTAATATTGGTAACTTCACAATTTCAGAATGGACAAAACTGTGGAGATTATTAGTATGTTTCTGTAGTCTAACAAGCCATCATACATATGTGAATATATGGTCTGGCCACGGTCCTGTGATGGCTCTCAGTTGTGGAGCGGGATCTACGGTTGTCTTTCAAACTGTCTCCACATGCTATGTGTCCGCGAATCGGGACACCCTACGCACTCACACCTCTGGTCGGGATCACACAATTCAAGGGCAAGGGTGGAAGTGTGAGTATTGTGATTGGGCCTTTGTTTTATCAGTAACATTCCACCCACCAATAGAGTGCTGTGATTGGACCATTATGAAGCTGTTACCATCTTAGTTCTACTCAGTTGCAGTAAAATCCCACCCAGCACTAGTGAAGTGCTGTGATTGGATCACTATTGATATCAGTCATTGGGGCAGTCCGCCTTTACATTGTGGATGAATTACATAAAACCACAAAATAATACATGGTCTTTCTATTGACTCACACTTGTGTAGCACCTTTCAGAGTCAGAGGGACGCCAAAGCGTGTTACACCACAATGTATCATTCAACCACTCACACACATTCACATCCAGGTGGTGATGAGCCAAGATGTAGCCACAACTGCCCTAGGGGTGCAGTGACAGAGGTGAGGCTGCCAAGCACAGGCGCCTCTGGTTCCTTCGACCGACTGACTCAGGCAAGGCGGGTAAAGTGTCTTGCCCAAGGACACAACAGAATAATTCTCTATCCAGAGCCAAGATCGAACCTGCAACCTTCTGATTACTGGAAAACCGGCTGTTGAGCTACTACTGCCCCCTAATAGACATGCTGTGATTGGCCAGCCACGAAACTGGCAAGGTTTGCGAGGTTCCAGTGGAGCACTGCTCGACCGTCAATTTTGCTTCTGCAAATGATATTCTAGATTTTAGATGTATATATCTGTACACCTGGCCAAGACCTTGTGAAGGTGGGCCATGTTCCTTCTGAATTTCCATTTTTAACATGAGGCGGAGTACCTGGTGGAAACCCACGCATGCATGGGGAGAACATGCAACTCCACGCAGAAAGGCCGCAGAGGGGTTTCAAACCTGCAACCTTCTTGCTGCGAGGCAACAGTGCTAACAACTGCGCCACCATGAAGCCCTCTCAGCATTTCCAGCATGGTTGAGTTAATTGGACAATGTCCGGGCAGCATTTGAACTATCACCTGACATGCAGATAAAGAACAAATCAGACCAAATGAATCGTTTATTGCAAAAGTTGATTTTCTCTCTTAATTTTATCATTTTTCTTGTGTCCTTGTGTTGCAGTGACCCATCTATATTTATGTAATCTTGTACAATTACCTCTCTGTTGCTAGGCGACATCTGAAATATTTTCTGCAGGTTTTTTTGTGTGTTGTCCCCAAGGTCTTCAGTGGGCAGACAGGTTTCTTGTGCATATGTACGTGATTAGTGCACTGTGGACGGTGGCAGTCGTGACTGTGGAAGTCAAACATTATTTTTAGAGCACATCTTGATCCTAATCAGTGTGACTTTTCTTTCAACAAACCACCCCCTTTTCCCATCCCCCTCTGATGCTGTCTCTTCGTTTTTTTTCAAGTGGATTTCCTCATTATTTACACATGTATTACTATATTTCAGACCAACCAAACTCATGCTACCTCAAATCTACTCAAGTTATGTTTAACACCTTGTAATAACAACAATCTAATTCCACATTCGTTACCTAATTTTCCTGTTCTGTCTACATGCGATCAAATCCAGACTGGCTAAAATCTTGGTCAATCTCTGCTGCTTAACTTTCAGTGATTTTTACACCCAGGGGCATGAACATTTTTTTAAATTATGCAATTTCACAGCTATTTGTAAGATGAATGAAGACACTCTTGTTAAATCCAGCATTTAAGAAGTCTTTTTGTGAGAAATGAACAGTAAAACAGTTTCTGTAGGCTTTAAAGTCCAAACGCACTGTTCGTTGCTACATGTGGAAGTATCCGTTCCATCTCCTCTGCTGATGTATTCTCGGTTATCTGGTTTCTTTGATATGCAATTCTTTAAGAGGAAAAGTCACAGAATTGAAGCAAAACTCAGGGGAAAATAGGCACCTGTGGTTATTTCTTTACATGAACCATCACACCAGTAACATCATGATTGTTGTTTGTGAGCGATGTAACACAGCAACAAAGATTTCAATCTAAACTAGATGAACACATCAGAGCTTACATTTCATAATACAGTGAACATATTTATTTTGCACGGCCTTTTATTGCTCCTGCAAGCCGTTTTTATTATTCTGTCCTGAATCCTCATCCTCATCCTCCCGTCTCCATCGCAACACCTCCCTCTGGTCTCCGTCTCTCCCTCTTGATACTGTTTTCAAACTTTTCACCTCTCCGCTCTCCTTATCCGGTCCTCTCGTCTACCTTTGTCGTTACATCCAGAGTACTTGTTAATTAAGGCAATTACAGGCCAAGTTGCATCTAGTGGATAAAAACATGCTCATTATTTGTGCTTGTAATTAAGATGTTTCACAAGTGGTTCTGGCAAACACTAAAATTAGAGCAGGGGAGAGTTTTCAGAGGTAATCTGACATCAAATCTCTCAGGCAGGATTTATTATTGTCCTCCATTCAAATGATTTGATAGAAAATGCCGCTCACAGGCACATGTTTTAACGTGATGGGACTTTACATTTCAGTGAATCACTGACTAAGAAAAGCTAGTCAGAAGAGCTGCTCATGGCTAAAGCATCTGTGGACATTTACAATAAACATAAAATCATCCACGTTTACGTTTTTCCATCAGACAATTAACATGACACAATTTAACAAACAGAGGAAGGTTTAAAAATGTGTGTATTAGTCATTAAATTGCCATGTCTTAGAATAAATGTCCAGATGAGTTTCCTAATTCAAGCTTTCTCATTACATTTTCTCTCATCAGCATCAGCAGTATCATGAACTTTTATCTTTCTTTTACCTTACATAATTAAGATTGTGTCATCATGCTAACCATCGACTTATGTTGTTTGACCTCAGGGCGCTGATGGATTTTTGATGTAGCGGAGCGGTCGTATATTTTGAAAGATTTTCCCAAAAAAATCACTAAGGCAAAAGAGAAACAAACATACAAGGAAAAAAACAGAATTATTTATCAGGCTAGTTCAAAGCTGCTCCTGTGTTGTGTCATGCTGCGCAAAAGAAAACAGATGGAGAAGATTTGTGGTGTGTAAGGTCTAAACTAGTCCAGGTCCTCACAAGCAACCAGCCTGTATATTTTAGAGATTTATCTGCTTTAACGCACCTATTTTGGTGTGAGGGTGGGCACCTTGGCTCATGTGTTTATGTAGAAGATCATCAGGGGGTCTTTTGTTCCCTCTTCGGGGGAAACTCCCACTGGGTTTAAATCTGGGACTCTCCACCATTTGACCTTAGAACTGAAGAAGCCTCTCGGATGAGAGGTGAAACGTCTTCAAGCAACTCAAAGAAGTCCAGATGCTTTTCTTTCAAAGCTCATTAGACTACAATGACCTGGATGACTGAGAACCTTCACAGACATGTGCTGATTGTAGCTGGATGGTGTCCTTTGAGGACCAGAATTAAACATCAATGTATTTTACTAAAATATTTACAAATTTTATTTCAGCTAATATTTTTCTTTTAATTATTGGTGTATTTATGTTGTTAGAAAGCCTGATTTGTCAACTTTACTGTGAGGTACACCTTGTAAAGATTGTGCATGAAATGAGAAAGTCAAACGTGTGGGCAGCTCGTCGAGCATTTGCCAAAACCCTCGGAAATGCCCTCAGTCTTCTGGTATTATTCTCTTGTTTTAAGCTTCAAGTGCTGCCAAATGTGAGCTGGTGACATTTACAAGGTGGCATGTGTATGGTTACACCTGTCTGACAGCTCTTGCACAGCTTGGCCATGCTGTGTGTGCTAGAGTACATATTAATAAAAGTGACTAATTAGGCTTTTCATATATATAAAATATGACATTAATTAATTTTATTAAAGGAGAGAAATACTTTATTGAAATGTTTCCAAACTTTTTGAAGAAGGAAAAAAGGGTTTTATTGTTGTAATGAAAGTAAAGTGATGAAACTGTAAGAAGAATGCATGGATTCTTTTGACAAACACGACCAATATCAAAAACTTCAACATGCAGACAGGTTGTCTTTGTTCTGATATTTCCTTGTCTGAATGTGTTTCTTTCTCTGCATTTTTACTTTTTATCTTCTTCTCTGCAGTCTCATTTGTTTTCTGTCTGTCTCTTGTTCTTGTCTCTTTTCAGCTGTCCCCCCTGTGGAGACATTTCCTCTCTGCTTGATTGCTCTCTTCTGATTCCTAATCCTTGGTTTGTTTGTCAGAAGGTTCGGGTAGTGGAAAGGGGTGCACTGTATTTTTGTATGAGGATGTGTGTGTGTGTGTGTGTGTGTGTGTGTGTGTGTGTGTGTGTGTGTGTGTGTGTGTGTGTGTGTGTGTGTGTGTGTGTGTGTGTGTGTGTGTGTGTGTGTGTGTGTGTGTGTGTGTTGGTCATCCCATCTGTAGCAGCGGCAAAAGATTTTGCTCTGCAAGTCGGTGTAGCCATGCTCCATTGTAGCCTCAGCAGGTCTACCATTGGCCTGGTTAGGCTTAGCCCGGGCCACCGCAGCACTCTGTTTGTAGAGAGACATTGGGCAGGCTTACCCCCAAATCCACACTGGAGGCATCAGCAGCACTGAAGGGCAAGGAAAAGTCTCTGTTCAAACTGAATCCATTATAATACATGGGTTGACCCAATAATGGGTTAATAATGGGTTAATAATCAAAAATTTAAGGATGAATTGTGAAAAACATGCATTGGGTAAAACATTTAAAGGGAAACAAGGTGTCAGAACCCAAGTCCCCAAACCAGCCTCTCCCAGCTAGCCGAGACTATATACGGAAGTTGCCTCCCCAGCTCAGCCACTCGTTTCTTCAGATCCATGATCAGAGTTTCCAATCAACCGATCAATCTTACGAACTATCTGCTCACAGTAAGTGCTCTTACTTACTTCTGGAAAACCCAGCGTTTCCGCGTCACTTCATTGAGGCTCGAACGCTCGGGGATTCCTAGATTAATCCACGAGCCGGCGTTTCACCGACGCTATCACTTCCACGTCTGTGAAACCACACTCTCTACAAGCTCAACTCCCGTATCCAGCTGACCAGTCTGACACTAGGCAGTCTAGGCTTGCTTTTAGCACCCTCTGGTGTCTGTTTGTAGAACCAAAAGTAAAACCTTTCCCCTCGCTGTGCGTTCGTCTTCATAACTCCTTAATCTAACAGCTGAAATATCTCCCCAGCCTTCATTGACGTCTACAGGAGTGATTAATCACTAAATTAAACAAATCAGCTGTGTTTATGATCTAAAACATGCAGGAAATGTGCTAGAAGCTGATTATTTGGACTGAGTCCCGACAGAGCGGGCACCAGTCTGAAGTTGCAAGTGGATGTCCTTTCATTAACTCTGTAAAGCGGCCTTTTAGCATTTAATTGTATGATTTCGAAATATGAAAAATTTGCAAAGCGTCCTTTTAAATATTTGAGAAGGTTTCAAATGCATCAGCACAAATGCAATAACTATCAAATAAAGTCCATCCATCCATCCATTTTCTGAACCCACTTTGTCCATGTAGGTTCGGGTGGTCGGGGGGCTTGGGGGGGGGGGGGGGGGGGGGGGGGGGGGGGGCTAGTGCCTATCTCCAGCAGTCAACAGGCAATCTGGTGGGGTGCACCCTGGACAGAGAGCCAGTCCATCGCAGGGCAACACAGAGACACACAGGACAAACAATCACACACACACTAACACCTAAGGACAATTTAGACAGACCAATCAACCTAACAGTCATGTTTTTGGACTGTGGGAGGAAGCCGTAGTACCCGGAGAGAGCCCATGCATGCACAGGGAGAACATGCAAACTCCATGCAGAAAGATCCCAGGACAGTAAGTGAACCCAGGACCTTCTTACTGCAAGGCAACAGCTCTAACCACTGCACCACTGCGCAGCTCGATCAAATAAAGTCCAATGCATAAAATATATTTCATCCCATAATAAAATCTCACTTCTCTTGTACACTAAACTTTATGAACCTATGAAAGTTTTCTTCAAAACAAGGAAAACCGGCCCTCCTGCTGTTGAGAAGAGATGGAAGGAATGTGGGCAGCAAAGAGGGAGACAAAGGGAGTTGTGGTCTCATTATAAAGTAATCACTATGAGGAAAGGTCAGGTGGCTGTTACAATAGCTATAAAATACTGAGTAGGCTAAAAAAAAGACAGGGTGGAGGGAAGAGTGGCGTATCACAAATGAGAGAAGCAGAGATAGGCCATGGGACAGATAGAGGCGAAAAGGTGAGATCAACTGAAGTAAAGCCATAAAAGACTGCCAGAAGGTTCAGAAGGAAAGGACACTGAGATGGGTAGTAATGAAGTGACTCTGTATGATATATGTTTTGTAACTGTTGAGTGGAAAAGAACTCATTTAATTCAAGTAAAGGACCCGTCTGCTTCTGAAATTTCAATGTAATAGTTGAAAGATTAATTTCTCAAAAGCCAGTGAGGAAATTTACATGAAGACATGTCTAAAATGACAAAAGACCCTGACTATTCTTCTGCACGTCTTTCACCAGCGAAACAGTGTTTAACTTTTACTAGAAACAGAGAATCTATCTGGGATTTTATCACATTAAATAACTGCTTTTAGGCCAGTAAGTGCTTAAGCCACTAATAGATAATTGATGATAGAGTTTAGAAGTTAACATTAGCTCTTTTTTGTCAAAACCCAACAAAAAATTATGATACAGATCAAGATAAATGCAGCACAACGTTGCAATACAGTGGGCCTTGTTTATCGCGAGAGTTACATTCTAAAAATAACCCGCAATAGGCAAAATTCACAAAGTACTCAGCTTCATCTTTACAATTATCATAGATGTTTGTAGCATACCGTAAATCCTCAAATACAGGCCCGGGCCTGTAATTGACTCAAGCTCATCAAGCTCCAGGCCTTTATTGGAAGGAGGACCATAATTAGAGGCAGGCCTCAATTTCTATTTGAGCAAAATGAACTAATGGTTCGCTGAAGTTTTTGCCAATTAACATTGCGCCCACATTTTCAAAGTTAAACACATTTCTTTTAACGGTAGTCTCTGCTTCAGCCCCCTCCCCACTGCGCAGCGGCTGCAAACTCACTGATGCGCCTGCAGCCTCTCGGAGTTCCTGCTGCTCTAAACATTAAAATAATTATTTCATTTTCTGTTCCTCACTTCTGATTTCCTTCAATGGTGTCTGTTTGTTGCAACCACCAGGTACAAAAACTAACTTGTTTTTATTTAACTATTTTTCTGTCCTGCCTGTTTATTATCTTCCTGCATCTCCTCTCAATCCTAAAGAAAAACTGCTACCTGGGTTCATATATATTCACCTTATGAGTTACCTTTGAACTGCAGTTCTAAAAGATCTACCGACCGCAAAAACAGCGGAGTGCTTGCCGGCCACATCAGTTAGGTGCGTCACCGAGGACAAAACAGGTGATGTGCCCTGATCCACAGCAGCGAAACACATCAAGTTTCAAGTTTCTTTATATAGCGCCAAATCACGACAAGAGTCGTCTCAAGGCACTTCACATAATAGACATTCCAATTCACAGTTCATTAAGCCAATCAGAAATAATGTTTCCTATATAAGGAACCCAGCAAATTGCATCAAGTCACTGACTAGTGTCAGTGACTATACAGCAATCCTCATACTAAGCAAGCATGCAGCGACAGTGGAGAGGAAAACTCCCTTTTAACAGGAAGAAACCTCCAGAGAATCCTAGCTCAGTATAAGCAGCCATCCTCCACGACTCACTGGGGATCGAGAAGACAGAGCAGGCACACACACACACACACACACACACACACACACACACACACACACACACACACACACACACACACACACACACACACACACACACACACACACACACACACACACACACACAAAGACTAGTAATGTGTTTATAGTCATATTGTGATGTCTTAGTAAATATTGTATTTGGTGAAAGATAAACTTTATTGTATTTATCCTAGTGGATCTATAATTAAACGGATAAACTAGTAGTAGCACATCAAAAAGTCAATGAAAACAAAAAGTTATCAGGAGAGAGAGAATGTATTAGTGGATAGCAGCAGTGTGCTAGTCGATGGCTCCCTCCATGAGGCCACCACAGCTCAGCAGAACGTCATTGTCGCATCTTCTGGGGAGAAAACACTTACAGATAAAATAAAGTTAACAGCTGAAATTGCAGAAAATAATACAGTTAAAGAGCAGACTGTAGAATAAAGCAGTAGAGTGTGAAAAGTGGTCAGTGTGTCCTCCAGCAGTCTAAGCCTATAGCAGCATAACTACAGAGTTAACTCTGGATAATCTATCCTATTTAGATGGAGGCATGTTGGAGGCAGGGCAAGGGAGAGCCGTCTTTACCGACTGTACACTCCACCTCCCTGTACTCCCCCACTGGTCCAGATTTAGGCTAACATCAGATTTTAACTATAGGCCCTATCAAATAAAGATGTTTTAAGCCTATTCTTAAAAGTAGACAAAGTGCCTGCCCCATGGACTAAAGCTGGGAGCTGGTTCCACAGGAGAGGAGCCTGATAACTAAAAGATCTGCCTCCCATCCTAAGTTTAGATATTCTTGGAACCACCAGTAGACCTGCAGTCTGAGAGCGAAGTGCTCGGTTAGGAACATATGGAACAATCAGATTACTGATGTATGATGGACTTTGATTATTAAGAGCTTTATATGTGAGAAGAAGGATCTTAAAATATATTCTGAATTTAACAGGTAGCCAATGTAGGGAAGCTAAGACAGGAGAGATATGATTTCTCTTTTCAATTCTCATCAGAACTCATCAGGCACAAATAAAAGAATAAAAGACAGAAAACATAAAAGGAAATGAGCCGACATGAACGATTGCGTGTTAAATTAGTTTTTGAGGTGGCGATACCTGATTTGATAATGTTACTGTGGCCGTGCTCAGGACGCAGATGTCTGGAGCGCATCAATAGTCAGAGCTTTGCATGCGCACGCTGGTTAAGGTTAGGATGGGGGTGAGGGGAAGGTTAAATTGCAAGAGGGTAAACGTCACAATTTGGTTAAATGTCCGTTTTATGGCGGGTGTCAGTACCGACGCTCTGGCACAGCGCATTGCCTCCCGACGCGCAGGAGCTTGTCACCTGCTGACAGCAGGCTGCTGTCTTTTCCGTGGACTGCATCTTGCCGGTCATTATCATGTGACAGCGACTAGTCGATGACAGGCATAAAAAGTCACTATAGAGCGGTGAAGTCGACTGGTGACTAGTTCATACAACCCCTGCTACTGCTCCCCAGAGTGTTCTGCAGCATAATTAGCACGTTCTCTTTGAACTTGATATCAAATTTTCGCCTCCTCTTCGTCTCCGCACGGTTAAAGTTACCCTCGCGGTCTATCACTGGCAAATCAAAAGTGAGACGGATGACACAACCGTACCCCGTGCTTGCTTTTACCACATTCCACCCGGCCACAATAAAATACCAGCCATTATTCACCTCCGCCGACTACGACACCGGCCAAAATATGATACCCGGCAGTTAATTAAATACAGGCTAATATTAGAGGATTCACGGTATGCAGTTACTATTGTTGGAGTCACACACAAACACACAAAAACACGGCAGAATTTCCGTTTCTCAACAGTTTTATTTCCAGAATGGGTGAACAGTTTGTGTTGCACATATTTCAGTGTCTCGTTGTCATGCTGTAGAGACCCACGTCACCTCCTACTGTATATAAAGAGGCAGGAGGGCTGATTACTAACCCCTATTTCACACTGGAAGCATCAGTGGCGCAGAACGCCACTACTTCAAATAGAATCCATTATAGTCTATGGGGGTGTTTCAAACCAGCCTTGACGCGGCAAATTTCAGGCGCGTCCCAGAAGTGGCACGCTACGCAGCGTCTTGCTGTGCCGCTAAAGACCTGGTCAGGTTCAATTTTGCCATTGAGCTGCTTCTGGGAAATGTCAATTTCTGCAGTTAACATGAGGCTAGAAGGGAAATAACACACAATTTCTGAGCGAAATCCCAAGTAATTTTTCAAAATAAAAGTATTGCAGTGATGCAATTTCATACCTTGCTTACATGTGACCTAACGGCTTATTTACTTGCAGTATTGTTCCAGAAGTGCAACGGTGTATCTTCACGACTTTAATCCTGGTAGTGTAGAGGAACCACATCATATGACATCAAACAGTGATATCAAACATGATTTTCTTCTTTTTGCTTAAATGACAGATTGCATAAACAAACTGTGACCTTTGAAGTCTCGAGGGAACTTACACATCCAGCGAGGAAGCCTTTCCGTCGCCAAGACTCTCCTGGTGTGTACTGGACCACATTGAAGCTCACGAGTAAACAGTTTTGCTACCGTTCTGCGTGGCTGATGCTTCCAGTGTGAAATAGGGGTAATGCACGCCAGTCCATGCGCCTGTCCTCTACAGATGCTCGTCTCAGAGCATGGGCACAAGGTTTTAAGGCTGTAAAACCCCTCTCTATACACTTCGTATGCTTTTCTCAGACAGGCAGTAACATTTTTCTCTCTTGTTTAAACACTCTCAAAGTTCAAACCTTTGTACATTTTGACACAGAACACATTGCCCTGTAAAAATGCTAAATGGCACAAATGAAATCTTCGAAACTGCGAGGTCGTTAAAGGTGAATCACAGTATAGCGAGGGACCACGGTATGCTATGATTACAAGATCAGGTTCAGAGTGTGTGCATGTTGCCATGATGATTCACATTTATCTACATGTGCAGCAATTGTCTAACAAATAAGAACAGGGAATGTCATGAGTTGTTTTTGTTTGGAGTTTACACTCTGAAATGAAGGATTTTGAGTGTTGAAAGGTCTGTTTTTATGCATTTCTTAGGATTTATTTTTCAATCTAGTGCCTAGAAGTCTGTTTTTCTGTATTTCATTTCCCAAATCCTTTTGCTTACCCTTATCATGTCTTTGGATTGACATTTAATCCACTCGTTCTGTTTCTCAATCCAGCTTGTTGTCCACAGCAGAATTTCTGTCCGATTTCAAGGTCTTCTCTTTTTCCCTGTATTCTCTTTGTTGTTTGACAGGAGAAGCAGCAAATTTTCCAACATGTAGCAGATTTTTTTTCTCTCATCATCTGTTTTGAATTCTTCAATTTTACAGCTTTTGAGAAACTTTTCTAAAAGCAGTCGACATGCTAATTTAACCCACACCCAATCCCCAGGGTCTTTTCATTGCTGTGGCCTCATGCAGTTCATACTTGTGTCATGTTGAAAGTGAAGTGTAAATATTTCAAGGTCCAACCTACGAAGGCTGCCATTGTAGCTTTTATGAAACCAAAAAGTGCATTCAGACATGAAACAAACACATTCAGTTGGCGTCAGAATAATGGAAAGGGCTGCTTGTCAGAAAGAGGTTTTTAGAGTTCTGCTCAACTTGTCTTGTCTCATTGATGCACTGATGCCACTTTTTACTTTACTACATGTCCCAACACTTCTCTGCATCAACATGCATCAGATTGCAACCACAAAACTGACGAGCGTGGTGTGCATTTTCCAAACACAACACAATTATGCACACTTCAGTGTGGATGCCTTAATTAAATCTTCCTGCCTCACACAAGACTATTGGAAGAAATGGGGGAACAAAACAATGACAGCCTGTTTTCACTCCAAAATTAAAAAAAAAAAATTAAAATCTCAGGAGAAATTACTTTAGAACATGAGGTTCCCTCTGTTTTTTTTTTTCATTTCGTGATAAAATTTTTAGTACTTTAGCTGTTTACATTCCTTAATCCAGGCCTCCTGGTTTTCGTGATTTTCAAAAAAGTCGAATTCAGAGTTTTCCAGCATCAGTAAAGTACTGAAAGCGGAGTTGACAAAAAACACAAACATGTCAGGTAAAATCAGTCGTAGTGTCACTGAATAATGTTTGTTAGCAGTTAGGTGATTTATTCTTTTGCCCTGAGGCTAAAAAGAGTAAGAAGGCTGCATAATGTTTACTGAGAAGGAAGAAAGCTTAAAAAAATAAAACAGAAACTAAAACAACTCCCATAGAACATCAGCTGATCGGCTCTCTTAAAACTGGAATCATAAAACCAGCAACAAAGGCAGCAATGTTGTATCTTGCTGATCAAAGCGTATGTGCAGCCTGGCACTTGATTACCCACATTGGTGCCAGCAATCATCTTATCGCTGAGAGTTCTCAGCAGATGACTAAAATGTGCTGTGATTAAGGCCATGAGACGCAGTCCTCATTAGCAAAAAGACTGCAAAGACTAATGGCAATGATTAATTTATATC